>NC_135500.1:141790865-141863365 GCF_052857255.1 Amblyomma americanum
CAATCGTCAGCGATTTTCATAAAGAAGAAGAAAAAGATCACACATGCACAGCTGATAACTGTAAGTGATAAAGGGACTGAAGACAGACAAGGCTAGTGCAGAGGAAGCGGTTGAGATGATAATCAGGGCGATTGCATATTCACAACTTGCTTTAAAAAGGAGTGTCATATCGGGGTTTTCAGTTTCATAATATATAATCACTCCATATTAACCAAGTAATTTAGTGCGCAATCATAGCCGCAAAATAATGTAAACTTTGTTACAAACTAGAATATTGATAAAAATAAACTGGCGCAGAAGGGATGTGCATCATTCACATTATAGTCATTGTTGACGTGTTCACTACATAAGCGAATCCACATAAGCGATCGTTCAAGCTACATCTCATGCCTAATAAGTCCCTGTATTAGGATCTAGATAAAAAAAATAGCTAAACGCGCTTTAACGAAAAAAACACCAGGCAAAAGGCAAATAATTATCACAAAATATTAATAGAGGTAGGCTTCGGGGCATTTTATAGCTTTGTGGGAGCTGAAAAACTGCTTTTCGCTCGGGAAATGCTGACGTTAGGTAAGTCCTTTAGCGTGCTTGTGGACTCATAGCTGCCATAAATTTCTACCCGACTGCTGAGTAGGCAGGCCCGAAACAAAAGCGCTGCCACAGGCGACGGTGTCACACCAAGTCCTGAGAAGAAGCTTTCTTGAGCTCATTCGCGCGTTTCCGCCACTTGCAGGGCTCCCTATCGCTCGTTTTTTCTTAAGCAGTTGCACACTTCCTGCTGTTGTTTCTATTCTACTCGCTTTATCCACCCAGGGGACCAAGTGGCTGTGACGGTGGAGCCGAACAGCGGGTACGCTGATTTAATCCCGTGGAAGCCGTGACATTCTCATTTCAATGAAGGCGTCGTGGAAAAACTTTAACTTTTAGCTTGGCGTTAGAGAACTTGAGGTGGTCGAAAATTGCCGCGCAGCTCTACAATGGTGGTGGTGGTAGTGGTTTTATAAAAAAATAATAGTAAAAAGGAAGGAAAAGATTTTTGCTAGCTCCGGCATCTGCGATCGATACTGAAGCACCTGAGCTGGGGCAGCGGAAATAAAGGATAGCAGGCAGAATGGAGAAATGAAATGAAAGAGGTGAGGGGACAGGAAGAGAGGATAGGGGGAGAAGTAATATGTACAAACTATTTACACAATAAGAAATGTGTCCAGGTTGTGCGCGTGATTAGTTCATTTTAGAGGAAATTAAATCACACACGCGCACAGCACTGTGTTGGTTACAACTGAAGTGGGGCGTCCAGTTATTAATAGTTTAAGGTAGAACTCGCGGAGCGTTCGGTTACTGCGTGTAGCTACCTGACGGAGAACAGACGGGACGTCAAGCCCGTGTGTTCGAGGAATGCACAGAGGCTCACCAAAGTTCGCTCACGAGTGCGCGCACTGCCCTGCGGCCACAATAGCGTCTTGATGGAGTCTGGTAGTATGCCCTGCGCCCTATAGGCCGCGAGCATATCGCGACGAGCATCGGCGAACGCGGAGCAGCGAAGGAGCAGGTGTTCTAGAGTTTCTACTGCACCGCATCCGTCACACACATCACTCGTCGCGATTCCGTGACGCACCCGTCGTTCCCCGGGCCACACGCAGCCAATGCGCGCGCGGAGGATCATTGCACGTTGTGACCGTGTAAGTGCGCGACAGCCGGTGACACTGTCGATGCGCTCACCTCCCGCGATGCGTGGGTCGGGGTGCTGCTTTCGGAGATGGTCGTGCAAAGCACGGTTTTTTGAGTGGAGATGAGCCAGATATATATTAATGCTTAATTTTCTTCCTCGCTCTTTGTCCGGTTATTTCAAGTCTATTGTTTTAAAATATTCTGTTTTCATTTCATAACTTTTGGTTCTGTGCAAATTTCAGAGTACAGACATGTCCAAGTGAAAAAGACGCTTTTGGCTTATCCAACCAATAACCCCCCCCCCCCCCCCCTCCCTCTGAAAATGCTGTCACCCAAGCGCAGATAGCAGCTCGTATTGATTTTGTTCTGAACCAATAAAGCAAGAAAACGCATAAAGACGATGGGTAGCTATGCGCTGCTGTGCTGTGTGTAGAAAAGCTCACTGTAGGGACGAGATTTCAAAATTTCCTACTGAAAACAACACCTTCTGTCGTTCAAATTTCGCACCTAGTATCCATCGGCGAGAAGTCATGCTTTACGGTTTCTCGAAGGCTGACCAGCGTGGAGTGTTAGTAACAATTTTATATAAGAATTATAAAGAGCATTTGAGTTTCTTCAGCGAGCCCAATTGCTGCTTGGAGGGGCGTCGTGTGCCGTAGTTTTATTTTATATATTCATCCCAATGAAAAGCACTGAACAATAGCCACAGTGTTAATCAGTGGCACATTGCAGACATCCAGAAAGATATGTCCAGTAATGGCTGGTTGAGAACTATCTACTTTATTCTTTCGTTTTTGGTTATCACGAAATTTCTCGATCACTTGCTTTAATTCTCTTGTCCTAAACTGATATCTATAATATGACGGACGCCACATTGGAAAGCTCGAAATTAATTCGCACCCTTGGTGTTTTCAAGATACAACGAGACGAGTTTCGCATGAAAATGCGGGTGCTTTGAGACCAGCATAGGGAGAGAATTCCTCATCCTGACCGGCCGAACACCTCAGCAGGTGGTACAGCAGTGACACAAAATTTCTCACGTTCGCCTCCTCTCATGCATCAAGCATTTAAAGCTAATATTCAGTTCATAAAACAATAACGCGACCAGCGGTGCGTTCACTGTCGATATGACCGGCGCTCAATTTCACTCCGACTCTCAGGCTCCAGTAAAAAACGCCAATGCGCACCAAAAGCAGCTGACACGGCGGATTCCTGCAGGGGGCGCTCGTGCGTGAAGCCGGCAACTCGCTTTCTGGCTTTGATGCCGGCTGGCGCGCACCGCCGACGTGCGAGCGAGAAAGCAAAATGTTGTACCGGGAAATCAATTTTCCCTCGAGCCGCACGTGCGTAGCACCGCTGTGCGTTGAAGTCGGCCTCATCGTTCTTGCGAGCGTCCTCTCTGCGCTGTGTTGTAGTGCGTTGCTCTGCCGGCGTTGCATTAGAGTGAGCATTACGTCGCATTACGGGGAACTTTGCGACATTCGGATGGAGACAAAAAAGTCAACAGCAAATGCCACAATGCCAGTTTTATCTCCTTTGCATTATAAAAAAATGCCTTTTATTTAAATATCACCGTTTTACCGCTTTTGCAGAACCGAGCGCGTGTTTTATGAGCTGCTGACTATATAGACGAAATAAGAAGCACAAAAAATTCCTATTGCTATCGTGGTATCTTGCTGTTTGTTTGGTCGTTTGTTTGGTTTGGTTTATAGGTGTTTCACGTTCCAAAGCGACTCAGGCTATGGGGAACACCGTAGTAGAGGGCTCCGGAAATTTCGACTACCTGGGGATCTTTAACGTGCACTGACATCGCACAGTACACGGACCTCTAGCATTCCGCCTCCATCGAAATTCGACCACCGTGGCCGGGATCGAACGCGCGTCTTTGGGGTCAGCAGCCGAGCGCCATAACCACTGAGCCACCGCGGCGGCCTTGCTTGGTCGTTACAGGAAGAGTGAGCAGAGAGCAAATGGCAAAAATACTTAAACAGTATCTGTCTCATATATCGTTGGACACCTGAACCGCGCCGTAAGGGAAGGGATAAACGAGTGATTGAAAGAAGAAAGGGGTGCCGTAGTGGAGGGCTCCGGAATAATTTCAGGTGGTCGAAATTATTCCGGAGCCCTCCACTACGGCACCTCTTTCTTCTTTCAATCCCTCGTTTATCCCTTCCCTTACGGCGCGGTTCAGGTGTCTAACGATATATGGGACAGATACAGCGCCATTTCCTTTCCCAAAAAACCAATTATTATTATTATTATTATTATTATTATTATTATTATTATTATTATTATTATTATTATTATTATTATTATTATTATTATTATTATTATTATTATTATTATTGGAGTTGGCCTGAGTTGGCTGCCGATTTCTGTCCAAGCGATAATTTTACATTTAGTTCTATCCTTCCCCTCCTACGTTCACTACATTGATAAAACAGGCGCCGAAACCATTTACTAAAAGAAATACGGAGACGTTTAAACTGGAAACAACGAATACAGTTAGCAAAAATTTAGTCTGAACAATATTTTCGGGGCTTTATTTGAAAGCTTAAGGAGGGAAGAGGAGTGGTTAATTCGCTGACGACTTCAGTCTTAACGAAACCTAGCACTAAAATAAGGCACTACATCTACAGGCCTTGGCTGCTATGCTAGTTGATTTTTAATCTTCTAGCTCTTTTACAGTAATGCTTTTTATATGTGAACGATAATCTTTGTGCGCGTAGAAGACATGTAAAATGCACTCCCTGCACAATGCGCTCGTAAATATGTGTATGCGTGAAATGAAACTTATTTGAGATCGATGAGTGATGCCCAACAGAGGTTAGAGGTATCTTCAGGGTTTAAACTACGTCAAGGAAACTAAGACTCTGAGAAGAAACGGATGGCACACAGCGCAAGTCCCATACCTCTCCTCTTGAGTCTTCGTTTTCTTGCCGCTTCTTGGATCGCTAAACTGCTAGTCAGCTAAGCTGCAAGAGTCCGAATATAAGATAATAATAATAATAATTGGTTTTTTGGAGGAAAGGAAATGGCGCAGTATCTGTCTCATATATCGTTGTACACCTGAACCGCGCCATAAGGGAAGGGATAAGGAAGGGAGTGAAAGAGGAAAGGAAGAAGGAGGTGCCGTAGTGGAGGGGTCCGGAATAATTTCGACCACCTGGGGATCTTTAAATTGCACTGATATCGCACAGCACACGGGCGCCTTGGCGTTTTTCCTCCATAAAAACGCAGCCGCCACGGTCGGGTTCGAACACGGGAACTCCGGATCAGTAGTCGAGCGCCCTAACCACTGAGCCACTGCGGCGGGTACCGAATATAAGAGGAAATTGAATCAGCTGCAGGAAACACCGAGATTAGGGTTTAGATCTGGGCAGGTTACTTGCTTAAATATACATCGACCGAAGCCAAGTAAGAACTCCGAGGAACATACAAAATTGCACCGTGTTTGCTTTTTCACTCTTGTAAGATGGCTTGGTGATAGTTTTCTTCGAGTCTTGCTTCATATTTGTCTTGGGAATGCATTTAAAGTTTCGCTTCTTGAGATAAAAATTCAACAGCGAGGAAGCGAGTGTCTTGCACACTTCGTGTTCGTCTTTTCAACCTCTGCACACAATTAAGCCATGAAGCCAGGACGACGCCATGGCTGACCATGGCTGGGTTCCGCCACGCGACAGAACCAGGTTGGAGTGGAACGTGACTGTGTTTCGCGTGCAGCGCACAAGATAGAATACAGGGCGCCGTGAATAGAGAAAATGCCGGCCATTGCACAATGCGTGCTCGGTGGTTCTTTTCTGCTTACACGCACGAGGTTATTAATTACGGCGTGCTGTGGGTTGCTCTCTGCAGTCTTACATTCTCTGACCAGCACGCGGGTTCACTCCAGACTAAGAATAAAATAACAATAGTTCTCGCCACTCCCCGAATGAGACGCCTAGAGATTAATTAGAAGAATAGAGGGCAGTTCACCACACTGGAGTGCGCCCGTGTGGTGAGGAGAACTGGTGCATTGGTGCAAGTTGTTCTTGCATCTTGTTGGCACATAATAGAAAAGAAAGAACGGGAGAGAATACATTTTTATCTTACACCCTCTCTTCCATTACTCTGGTAATACAGATTCTTAAGTAGAGAAAATAAGAAAGATGATTTCTAGATTGTGTAAATGTTCGAAGGGAATCGCCATTTAATGATGCGTCTTGTAGAAATGGAAACCTGACGCGCTACTCATGTGCACACTGCCAACGCAGCCTCAGAATAAAGTGAAGCCATATCGGTCTGTGTCGCTTTAAAATGGCAAAACACTCCTAATCTCGTAACTTGTGTAACACCGAATAAAATTAAAGACGGGACGGTGACAGAACAGTTAAAAGAACGCTTTTTTTAAACTGCTTATTCTGCAGAAGATGTCACGCATAAGTACAAATACGAAGCGCCCGCTGGAAAGGGAGAGAAAAGGAAAAAGAAACAAAATTGCAGGTGACACTTAAGCTCTGCCTTAAGGGTATGACGCCATAATGTTAATGGGTTACTGCCCATATATGCAGAGTTGGGCATCCTCTAAATAACATTCATAGAGCCTTGGGAGTCCTCATACCACTCTCGGCTCAGTAGTGCAGCGTTTAAGCGATTCGCCACTGCCCTGCGATGGCAGGTGCTGCCCCCGGTGGCACATGTACGATCCAGGTTGCTGTTCCTAGCAACCTCGTGTGACCAATCAATAAATGAATTGCCACTTGCCACGGTGGGCAGTTTGCTCAAAATACGATGGTCATCAAGTCATCAAGTCATCAAAGGAAGCTTTATTTCATAATTCAAAAAAAATTGTACAAAATATTTGGACCGATAGCCTACATGGCTAGTGTGCGGTCCAATACAAATCAAGTCATTTAGGCATTTAGGCAACCACATAAATATGTAAAGTGAGAAAAAAATGAAAACAGCGAATTAACACAGCAAACCGATCGCATGTAAAAACAAGGCATTTTGGCAAACGTACAAGGAAGGTATACACCGGCATTTTAAGAAACACAGAAACACAAAAAGGAAATCACATGATTACTTGATTATGCAAGAAATATAATTTAGAAGATAGTTTAAAATTTCTGGCAAGCTTTATTTCCAATGGCAATGTATTCCAGACTTTCGTCCCAATGAACTCAATCTCTCACCGTATGTGTTGTGTTGGATTGGAAGATTAAAATTACCATTGGCAGCATGTTTTGTGTTGCGAACAGGCGAAGTGAATAAGCTCATCGGGAGTGGAGAGTTAGTTGTTAACATGCAGTTTACTAGAAGGGAGATTTTGTAGTCGCGTAGGGCGGAAAATTTTAGTACTCGAACTTCTTCAAACAGATTGTTACTTGGATGATGCAATGGAGAATATGTTATAATCCTTAGTGCTCGCTTCTGTAACCGTTGCAGAGGTGTGATGACGCACAAGGTTATGAGACCTAGCAGGCCCGCCTAACTCGTAGGTTGCTTCTCTGGAGATTTTAACGCGATTACCGATAACGGCCCTGTTGCGCAGAAAATCCGGTGTTAGCATTGTCGGCGTTGTGAGCGATAAAGAGGGTGGCTCAGACAGCCATCCCCGGAGAAGCAACCTAAGCGGTCAAGTTAGGTTATGTGACCTTGTGGGGTCTTCGTAACCTGCCCACCGGGTTTTGAGCAAACTAGCCACCCTGGCAGGCGGCAGTTAAATAATGGCTGATTGGGGGAGAGGTTGCTTGGGAACTGCTACTTGGGTCGTTAAACACCCATGGCTGCCAGAACCTGTTATCGTAGGGCAGTGGGGCAACCCTTAACCACGGCACCATTACACAAGGAATGGTATGAGGACTCCAAGAGGAGATACTACTGTAAAGTTGAGAATGACCAATTCAGCATATATGCGCATTAACTCATTATCGCTATCGTGTCTGATCCTTAAGGCGGAGCTTAAATGTCCCCTCCCATTCTTTCGCGGATTTTTTGGTCACGGTCAACGACGACAACGCGGACGACGACGCCATATTTCATGCCACACGAGCTCCCTATCGCTATCGCGTTAAAAAGGTACATCTTTAATGACACAAGGTGGTAGCAGCAAGGTCCTAATCACCACCCATTTAAAAATCCTAATCACCACCCATTTAAAAAACTTAGCTGTTTCTTGGTCAGTGTAAGTGAAGGCATGCTTACACACCCCTCTCCTGCACGAGCATCTTAACCGCCTCCTTTACCGGTTCCTTTAATTTATTCGCGCTGTTACATAAGCTGCAATGAATCAACTAGCCCAGCAAGGAACCATTCTTAATCTCGGACCCACTTTGAAATTTTGGATAAACACAAGCTTCAGATAAAATCTGTTTCGCTTATTTTATCGAGAAAGAAATTCGTTTCAGCTTTCAAAAGGAACACGAATTTAACAGCGTCATTCGCGCCTTTTTATATACAAATGCCAGTAGAATAGTCAGCTCGATTTTCGTCCTCTGTAAGGTTATATGAAACCATGTTCCAGTTACTTCACGGCGCGTTCCAGATAGAACTAGGTCACTGCTCGCTAGAGGAAAAGGAGACTAGCGCCGGAGCAGAAGATGCCTTTTCTTTTACAGCCGTTGGTCAAGTGACCATTGGGTACGCGACATCTGGGAGCCAGTATCTTGAAAGTCCGTTTAATCTGAAACTTTTCAACGTCGCAAGTGCAGGAAGGCGCGTTTGAACAGTGTTGTTTCTCACACGTATCCACCATGTATTTAACTTTTTCTCTCTGTCGATAGCGATGTTACGGGCAAGCGACGGCTGGGTTGAACGAAACAGTGCTCCATGCGCACTCGCAAGTGACCTTGTTCTGTTCTTCGGCAAGAAACACCTTAGAAACAACCGATGGGATGACGGCTGCATAGTCCTAATCACTCTGCCGAAGCGAACGACAAAGCCGACTGGGTAAAAAAAGTACATTGGAGGCTCCTAAGAGGTGACGGAATAGACTACAGTGAGTATGCACGTAGTTTGCGAAGTCTGTCTTGTTCTGTCGTCAAGCAGAGCTGCTTATTCCGTGCCCTCGATGAACTATACTGGAGCTCAAGATCTGTCGTTTCGTAGCGATAGGTTCTGTGATTCGCACGGAATCATGAAGCTTACGCTGCAACTTGCATTTCTTGCATTGCTTGCGCGACTTCCAGGCGAAATGCGATAATTCTTGAAAATTACACAGCTTTGACCAACCACTATGCTTTCCGGATGGGGATGGCCGACAGCCCTGCCTGTGAGAGCTGTGGTTGTGAGGAGACCATCGCTCATCTTCTCTGTGAGTGCCCTGCATTTGCGAGTGCAAGACATACACTGTGTTGTGCCCTGGACCACCTCGATCCTCGCCCATTAACAGAGCAAAAGATCCTCGGTCCGTTGCCACAGCAGTCGACTGTCCTCAAGGCATACAAGGCACTGTTTGCCTACTTGAATGCGACTGACAAATTGTGACAGCGTTGTGCGTGTGTGTGTGTTATGCCTTTTTTCCCTTCCCTCTTCCTCCGTTTAGTCCCCTAATTCCTCTTCCCCAGTGCAGGGTAGCCAACCGGAACCACACACACACACACACACACACACACACACACACACACACACACACACACACACACACACACACACACACACACACACACACACACACACACACACACACACACACACACACACACACACACACACACACACACACACACACACACACACACACACACACACACACACACACACACACACACACACACACACACACACACACACACACACACACACACACACACACACACACACACACACACACACACACACACACACACACACACACACACACACACACACACACACACACACACACACACACACACACACACACACACACACACACACACACACACACACACACACACACACACACACACACACACACACACACACACACACACACACACACACACACACACACACACACACACACACACACACACACACACACACACACACACACACACACACACACACACACACACACACACACACACACACACACACACACACACACACACACACACACACACACACACACACACACACACACACACACACACACACACACACACACACACACACACACACACACACACACACACACACACACACACACACACACACACACACACACACACACACATATATATATATATATATATATATATATATATATATATATATATATATATATATATATATATAGCTGAAAGTGGTGCAGGAGACAAATGCATCACAAGAGAAATAACGGAATACTGTTGGACTTTTTATCGCCCTCACGGAAAAATAAGGATAGCGAAATAGTAGCAGAGTTGTTGCACGACAGACGTATCTTTCATTAGCATCGAACTGATTACGTAACGCGTAGACATCCGTTTATTTCAATCGCGCAATGGGCATTCGCGCGTGGTGAAATACGAGGGCTCTAAATCACCCACTTTGAACCAAGTAGCGCGTTCATGCGCGACACAGCGAAAGAATGTCTGGCGCGCGCTGCGCGAATCACCCGGGGGAGCTCAGCGGAGGTCGTACGAAAGCACACGCAGCTTCAGAACCGAGGCAAGGCTTTCGCTCCATCCTTCGCGGTCAAGACAGCGTGGCCGAAGCCACCACTCGAGCCAGGCCGGACTCGAGGTCGTGGTATCTAGCCACTCGCGATCTCGCGGCTGCACGGGCAGCTGACGCCACTGTTACGCAAGCTCTGTACTGGGCACTTCAGAAAAGTGCAGCACTGTAGGTGCCAGACGTGGCGTCAATGCTAGTATTCCTCGGGACTGGCCGAAGGCCGGTAGGCAAAGGAAAACCGTCAGCAATGAGCACAATGTAAAAGGCATTGCTTACAGCAAACCAACGTTAGGTGCAAATACTCTGCGCATTCTTCCCCTTGGATGACACCAGCTCAATAGTTACCACGACACTGCACCGCTTTAGTTGCACGGAGTAAGCTGGGGTTCATGAAAGCTGTTCTGCGACCTGGTTTGCGACGCGCGACGCTGGAATGACCGGTATTTCCCGGCTTCTGTCCGCTCATCGCTCCGCCCCCCGGTGTCGTTAATCTCGGCCCCCGCAAGCTACGGTGTGAGGCACTCCGCGCCGAGTTTCGGGGCAAGGGGCAGACAACCACGCTGGTTGTCGGTGTCGTCGACCCGTAGCCATTCCTCACCGCCTATAGAGACTAGCCGCCGAGCTCTCGCCCGAGGACTTGCTCTCGGTGGCTCGAGTTGGCCCCCCTCCCTCTTGCTACGCGGACAGCTACCATTTCCTTAGGCTTAGCTGCGTTCTTCAGGGCTGAACGAAGTTCGTCGATGTTTGCGTCTCGCGTGTTTCTTCGCTCTCGCAATTTACTTTTTGGAGCCTTCTCGTTCATATTGTGCAACGAAATTGGTGAACGGTAGATGTTAAGCGGCTTTATGACTGGCAGTGATGACGAAGGGCAGTTTGTAGCTTGAGCTGCTGCCTATTAGCATATCTGAATTCGGAGCGTAAGGTCTATCCCTCACGCACAGTGAAAACCAATAGGAGAATAGGAGGTGAATTTGCGCCCAGTGGCAGTTATGGGAAAGGAAACATGCAGTTATAAGGCCAATTTAACCGCGCTGTGTACGTGGATATGATCTGTTCGGGCGAGTAATTGAACTGGTGTCGCTATAAATCCACATATTTAACAGTAGTTTAATGCCAGTTACGCCATTTTTACTTGCTGGCGTATGCCAGGAGACAGCTGGCAGGAAAAGCGGTGACAAAACTAGCATGCGATAATGTATCTTATTACGAGTGAATTATAGCAGTAAGCAATGGCTTAAAATACTTTTTTAATAACATCAAATTCGCGTTGTTGTTCAGTGAACTACGTACAGTCACCTTGGAATAGACTCTAATGGTGACTGGAGGTCTCGAGGTATTGTCTTATGCTGTTCCCATTTACTCGTGGCCGTACTCGCTAGAACTGCAAGCTTGAAACATGGCGACCTACAAAGGACGGTAATTTGAATCTTAAAGAGCGGGATTTGTCGAACCTAGCGAGAGGCATATTTTGACTTCTGCGCGAATGTGCGCGGCCAGTGATGCCACATGTCTAACATTCTTCTACAAAAAAATTTGAATAAAAACAATTGTAAGGTACTGTTACGGCAGTATTGAAGGCAATGGTCCATTCTTGCGTTGTGTTACAAAATATTTCTTTTAAACGTTTTCTATCGTTCGCATCGAGCAGTTAAGACTGCAATAGGAAACCAAAGGGGAACGCTTTTGACGAAAGCAAAATTGTTGATGTTAAAAAATGCTAGCCTGTCGACGAGAGATCTGCGGATATACTAATTGTTAAAGTGTAATCTGACAATATATTAAAAAAAAGTTGCGCTCATAATCTCTATCCCGGTTTAAAATGCTTCTGTCCAGAATTGTTGGGTATGTAGATTCAAGACCAGAGACGCATAACTCTCCGTACATTTTCAAACCGAAGACGTGAGGCCTTATTTTTATAATTTATTTTTCTCATTTCTTATTCTTCATATTCTCTGTTAGTTAGATCTGTTTTTGATGCCGTTACTTGTTAGCGCTCGGGTCGGACATTCCAGGCTAAAGGAAACAGTCGTAGTGAACCCTTACAAATACAAAGTCACGATATAAACAGTAAAGGGAGCGCATATCGTGCTTACACGCTATTTGAAATAACAAAAATCGTACAAGTAGCCAACATAAAAGGGTGCAAAATTCGTGGCAGAATACTCTTCCACGAAGAGGAATGTTCTAAAATATGGCTCCTTATAACACGCGCCTACCGACTTTAAGACACACCGGTGGTCGATATAAATCCGATGGCCTTCTTTAGAGCCTGCCTCCTACTCCCGAGAGTAAGCTGGAACGTAAAGGGAAGGTCATTAATATAGCAATAGTGCCCAAAACAAATGGAAAATTACTAGTACACAATACACGTAAAAACTGCGTTGTTATGTGCGGAGCCATTATTCGTTACTAGCGTTTGGACTAAGTTTTGAACCAGAACGTGCGCTCAATTTCTGATGCCCCCCATTTATTAGCGAACGCCGTGGCCATGACATGATTCAGCCAGCTCCAGCAAGAGCGAGGTGACTCGAGAACCTATTCGCACTCTTTGTACTTCGTTGCTCTTTTTTTATCGTTCATTCGTTGTAGTGCATTCAGGCCCCCCCTCACAGTCTGCAGAGCAGCAGGTCACGTTCAAACCCGCGGTACTTCATGCTGGCTGTGCGAAAGTACTTAGCGAACGCTCACACCACCTGACAGCCACCACCATCAGCGCGAACGTCAAAGACGAGATAGAGTAACCCCGCCGAGAATCGCCGCTCACATCCATCCCGGTGCCCAGAAATGCTCTCGCCTCGTCGGTGAACACTGCGAGAGGGCGCCTTGATTTACGCGTCCCGAAGGGTCACTTGATACCCATTCCTGCTTCACGGCGTTCGAAGGCTCCTGATGACCTTCGTCTTCGCATCGTAACGCTTTCTTCGTTGAGTGTTACTGACGTAGTTGTAGTGGGTATAGCCCTGGTTGCTTTCGAGCAAAGGCTTCGCTCCGTAATGCGCCTGTGTATAGCCTCAGCAGTGGCCTGCAGTCAGCTCCTGCGCGGAGTGCCTGCCCTGCTGCCTCTGTACCGCTCCTTTCGTCGGTGCCGTACACTTAATCTCTTGACACATGACCCCCTCCGCGCCGCCAAACACTCGGCGTCTCGACATCTCCCGCCAGAGCTTGCATCATCTCGGCTTGCCCCACCTTTCCGCCCTTCTGGACCGAGCATCAGACATCCGCATTCAGCTTACTCCGAGCATTTTTTTCCTTAGCAGGCAATGTCTTGCTGCGTGCAACACCGGACTCGGCAGGAACGGAACCAGAGGCAAAAGAGACAAGCGAAAAAAAAAAGAAGACAGCGCAGTAGAAGTGATTCCGCGGACAAGATCCTAGCGAATGCACCACGCCTTTCATCTCCTCTCATTTCCCCAGAAACTCCTGTTATTCGTTTCTTTCTTTTTTTGCGGTAAGTGGGGCCTCATCTCGACTCGAGTTATTGCTTCCTGGAGATTCTCCTTTTTACAGTGTTTTTTGGTTTCTCTAACGCGCCCTCCTGTATGGTTGATTCAATGCAACCTGCTATTCCCTTTCCTATTCGGTACTGCTCTCGCTAATTTGTTCTGTGCCTATTTTTTTTTTTTTTTTTGCCTAGAAGCTGCAGACCGAAGGGATTCCTCATTCGATTTTCTTTCCTATCCTTTCGGGGTTTCTGGGTCTTTATTTTTTTTCTGGCTCTCTTCATGGAGAAGACGCAAGGATGGGTCCGGAGAGAAAGGCGAGACGGAAATAACTGCAGGCTCGCATTTCCGACAAATGCCTTTCCCCGAAGCAGCTGAGCAAATGCGCTCTGGGCCGAGACACGTCACTACGCGAAGATACACGATCCCAGACAAGAGCCCAACAATGAAAAAAAGTTGGCTCATGTACGCGCACTGTTGAAAGAAACCATCAGAGAGACTAGCTTTCAGTTGGGAAATAATTTGTAGGGGGAGAGGGGAGGAAGAACTGTCATTAGAGATGTATTCCTAAATGTATCGCTTTGTAACGAAAGACAACAAATAGTTGGCGCCATTTTTTTCATGTCCTGGGTTGTGTACATATTCCTAGTGCTCGCATAGTGCTAGCTTTACATGAAAATATAGATGCAACCTCGAGCTCCAAAAAAAGCAATTTTCTTGCATAACTAACGTTAATACTGTTCTGAATGTGTTAGCCAGTAACATTTTTCTCTTTTTAATAATAATAATAATAATAATTGGTTTTTGGGTAAAGGAAATGGCGCAGTATCTGTCTCATATATCGCTGGACACCTGAACCGCGCCGTAAGGGAAGGGAGAAGGGAGGGAGTGAAAGAAGAAGGGAAGAAGGAGGTGCCGTAGTGGAGGGCTCCGGAATAATTTCGACCACCTGGGGATCTTTAAAGTACTGCTAGTCCTTTTTCGCAGTGTTTTATTAAAGTTCACCGCTACTTTCAGTAAAGCTTTATTAGTTTTTCGCAGACGACGACAGCGCAATCCATAAATCTTTTTACGCTTGCAGTATCATCCTCTCCCGGTGGAGATGTCTTTGTTAGTGCGTGTGTGCATGTGTGAGTGTGTGTGTGTCTGCGTGTGTGTGCGCGCGTGCGTGTATGTGCGTGTGTGTGTGCGCGCGTGCGCGTGTGTGTGAAGCCGGCACGCCCCTGGCGGATCCGGACAGCTTTCTCCGTCCCGGAGGAGAGGGTACCGGAAGGTGCCTCCTCCTCGGTGCATCCCCCTCAGGGCTTCTTCTACCGGTAAATGTTCGTCTCCAACCTGCGAGCTGCCATCCACTCACCCACCTGCACCCTTTACCTACCTCTATTCTGTAGAAGGCTCCAGCTACCAGACGGCCGCGCAGGAACGGAAATAAAAAGCGACCGTGAAATGAAATTTAAAGACACATTTGGAAGCCGATCAAACTAAAAGCGTAATGTACAACCAATACTTCTGACTCAGATTTTTCGTTCCCCATCGTGTGATTGCCTTTGAAATTTTAGCCATTTTTAACCTGGTGTTTTAAAGAGAACATTTCCAAATGTTTCTGGCCTGGTTAAAATAAAAAAAGGCTTTCAGGAAGATACTCTAAACTGCTGCGGACGTGAGCTTTTTTTTGAAAAGGTTACTTATTGAAGGAATTAACTAAAATTTCTTAATTCGCTTTTTAATTAGCACAGCGTAAGGCTTAGTTCTCAGACACGGACACGACGACGTCATATCAGTTTTTGAAAAGATGCAAAAAGCCCTTCTCTAAAGCCCTGCAGCGTAAATAAATCTTGTGCTTTTTTTTTGGAAAACCATAACTGAATGTATGAAGTGAGCAGGAAGTTCAGTACACACGCAACTTCCGCTGGTGACGCGGTTCGAAGCCTACTGCGCCCAATGTGAATCGTGTGCGCTATTCTGCTACAGCATGCACTTTCTTTAGCTTGGTCGCTTAGAACAAGAAAAAGGACAGCCCTCGCCATTTGTGTAAGCGACGGTGGAAAAGAAAGGAAAAGAAACGAGAGTAGGAGAAATGGAAAAAAAAAAGAGAACACAGACGGTTTGAATGCGGCGCCATTTCAACATGTATCCAGCGGGTGTTGGGTCTGCACTCAACTTTCTTCGCGCCTCATGTCTTCTGTTTCTATTCATGCGGAAAAGGTAATCACCTGATTTTCTCGCACTGCTGGGATTTACATGATTTTTTTTCTTTGTTTGAAAGATTTATATGACATCGTCATGCCAATTATGACTAGGAACTCGACATTGTCGATTAAATACTTTATTTTTAAGTGTTTAGTTAATAAGCTCTACAACTAGCGCCAAAATAACAAACGCATGCCGCCACTAAGAGTGAGTTTCTGTAAATGCCCCATTTGGGGCACCTGTGTTTAAAAATTACGAAAGTGTGCTTCAAATATCCCATACAAGTATTAATAATTTTCTTCAGGGTAAATGCTGAATATATACAGTACGTTTGGTACGTCGTAGTATCTAAGCCGAGATTTTCTGAGAAAAAGAAAAACAAAACATTCAGGTAGCCGAAATGTAGTAAAGGAAAAAGAGGTCGGAGCCGAATATAAGAGCACATGAAAAGGGTAATTTCAGAGTGACACAGCACTTGAGCAATAAATGGGTGACAAAGTAACCTTCAAAGTACCTGGCAATGGCCTAAAAATATTAGTCGTCTGAATGGTTGGTTTATGGGGGTTTAACGTCCCAAAGCGACTCAGGCTATGAGAGACGCCGTAGTGAAGGGCTCCGGAAAGTTCGTCCTCCTGGGGTTCTTTAACGTGCACTGACATCGCACAGAACACGGGCCTCTAGAATTTCGCCTCCATAGAAATTCGACCGCCGCGGCCGGGATCGAACCCGCGTATTTCCGGCCGGGAGCCGAGCGCCGTAACCACTCAGCCACCACGGCGGCTTTAGTCGCCTGAATAGTTTGTAGCAAATGGTTTCTGAAGCAAGCATTAGTACTTCGCAGAGTCTTCCATATATGTTTTTTTTTGCAATGAGTGCCGCCCTGCCTGCGCTAGCCGCAGCTGCCACGAGACGATTGAAGACTCACTCTGCGCATGCGTTGCATTTGGTGCGGAGAGGTTATCTCTATGCTGTGCACTGTACCATGTTGATCCTCGCCATCTGCCGGAGATGGAGGTTCTCTGGTGATGGGAGGAGCGATGGTCAGCTGTGAAGGCCTGTCGGGCACTGTCCCGATTATTGAGGCCTCCGGGCCTATGACTTTGTACGCGAAGTCCTTAGTTCCTTACTAATTATCAATTAAATTATTTATTCATTTATTTTTTTATTTATTATGTCCTCAAATACCCAATTAAGGGTATTACATGAATATTTTTTGGGGGGGGGGGGGGTACGGCAGTTATTATAGAGAATGATTTGCGACGGCAATCTTGAATTTTTGAAGATCTGTTAAAGAAGCGATGTGGCCGGGAAGGTCGTTCCAGTCCGGGGCAGTACGGAGAAAAAATGATTTTTGGAATGTTAGCTATGTGAGTAATATAGCTTAACACTCCTCGTTTTTTAATCCATTCCTCTTTTTCATCCAGTGCAGGGTAGCTAACCGGTGCCTTCTCATGGTTAACCTTTTCCCTTTCTCCCTCTTTCTTTATTGTGAACGCTGTGCCTTCCTGTAAGGGAAAGGTATTGCAGGTTTGATTTTTTTTTTGGTCCTTAAGATTCACGGTTTATCTATATTTAAACATATAAACTGACTTCACCGAATTCTTCACCGTCACTAGTACGCTCGCGAAGAAAACTGCACGTGCGTGCACAATGACAAAGCAAGCAGCAAAGCAAAGCGACATATGACATCCTTTGATTTGTCATTTGTTAAAGTTATTACTTGGAACCCTGGATACAGCATTAAAGATCGTCGCCGCTCGGAATGCAAACTCGTTCCAGAGCATGAGAAAGGCGGTGGGGCTTGTAATCTGTTGCAAATTCCTTGAAGCTGCGTGCGTCTGTGAATAAAAAATAAATAAAAGAAAAATAATTTTTCAATTATCAATGGTGATGTCGGCGCGTATATGATCGATCAAGATGGAGTGAACGCGCTTTTTGGAAATTGGGAAAACGATCACGAAACTATCAGCCCAAAAATGTTCCTTCATTGGGTCCCAAATCAAAAGTGAAGATTTGACTCATAAGTGAGATCTGTATCAGGGCTTAAAAACGATCCAGCAGTGGTTGTTCTTGTTGGTCTCTGGTGGATTGGCACATACCAACAGTGGTGTATTTATTGGTAAGGGTGCGTTGCACATTCAAACAGTTGTGACATATCGACGTAATTGAGGTAGACAGGCTTTGATGTAATTTTGTGTGAAATGAAACAATTTTGAAAGTTATAACTAACAAAAGAATCTTCCTGACGGAATTATGTAACCATGAAGATAGTCGCACACTGTTTTTAGGACATATCCTCTGGCGTTTGCTCGAAAGGAGAGATTTTCGACAGCAGATAATTTGTGAACCCAATCTGTGCGTGCTTATACATAGGCCATACAACACCAGAAAACAGAGCAAGGTTGTCGTAAATATGGGGCTAGCTAATCTAGGAATAGGCTTTAAACCTTTCGGAAAATTTGGCACAGTACTGAAACCGAGAGTTTAAGCCTCCAAGAGCAGCACAGCGTTAGCGAATGGTTTTGGTAATAGTTACTTGCTACAGACAAGAGGCAAAATGAAAAAGGGGATAGATCAACTGCCGAATACGTGTGGAGGCCATTACTCAAGAGTGAAACAACGGAGCGAAGCAAAGGAATAATTATTTATTCCACATCAGGGGCCTCATGAGGCAAAGGTTAAAAGGCAGGACGATTCCTTACGTTTCTTTATGAGAAAAAAATTAAAATCGTGTATCCTGATTAGGCATATCCTGCACCTAACGTTTACAATCCCCTTTTGAGATTGCGACCACTAGGATTTAAAGCGGCTCATCTTCAGGTTTTCCTTTCTTTAGGTTTTCCCATCGCGCTGAATATTTTATATTAATTCCCAGTTTTTTTAGCGCGGCACTTGCCCAAACTCAAAGAAAATGAAGGTGGACAGTTCTAAAACTTGTGCTAAACACTAAAAGTCAATGAACGCTGTTTTAAACCACTGTGACACAATAGTTTGGCGACCGCAATGGCGCTACGAGAGCGCTGCCTGTGTGCAATTACCAACACTGCAAAAGCAACACCACATCTAAGCGAGCGAGCACTTCACACTGTCGGAGATATGCTGCGCTGCTCAAGTCCAGAACGGGCTCTAACAAAGCGCTGTCGCCAAGCACAAGAAAACGCTTCATGAGCAGAGTGGCAAACGCGCCGGTATTTTGCGAAAGTACTTTCGTAGTAATGATAAGGCCCATAGTCCTTGTGCTTACCATAGCGTATCGACGCAATTGGAAGCGAACAGATGCGAATTTCGTTGCGGCATGAGAGATCGGTGAGAGCCACTGCAACGTGGTCTGTGCAAATGCGACGAGGCTCGCGAAAAGTTCGGTTACGTAATGGCTGTTCTTGGCGAGCAGACGTTTTTATCGCTCGCCTATTATTGATTGTGGCGTGTTGCGTCGTCAAATCTTGGGCTCCGGATAACCACGTAGCTCGCTTGCGCAAGGTGTGTTTTTCGTTGACGTGCGGGAGCCAAGCTTCCCTGGGGCTGTATTTCTAATGATTCTTTTTCCGGTATCAATGGCAGTTTATTATTGATGAGCACCGCCTTTGAGAGGAGAGCCGTTGGCAGTCGTGACGTTACCGGCTAACGGTGATAACCTACAAAGGGGCAAAAATTAATTGAGAGAATGATTAATGAAAAATACAACCTCTGATAGGGCTGAAGATTGCGCGTACGCCAGACTACGAGCATAAGTTTATTATTGCTGAATGCTGACCAGGGAAAAACGTAACAAAAGAACACGAAAAATTACAAGTGTACGCTTAGAACTTCTTTCCGAGATTTTATATTTTGTTACGGACAGAAAACCGCGCTCTCTGACAGTGAGTCCTAACTCATGCACCTCAACGGTTTTACCTGTTGCGAAATGCGACAGACACGAAGACCGAGTCATGCTTGACTTCTTTTCGGGGTCGATAATTCTGCCTGTGTCCCCCTGCACGATGCGGCGACCGGCTCCACTGGGCACGAAGCGCTTATGTAACATTGATTATGGTACTGCGATAGGGTCTATTGCGTCGAGATCGAGCGCTGTGTGGAAACTCTTTCTCCGTCTCGTGGAACATGTCGTCAATGCAGAGAATATGAATGACTTTGCATATCACCAAGAAAGGTCGCTTTAAGCCTTCTCAAGGAGCCAACAAAACGTGAGAAGCCTGTAGACTCCTCAGATTTCAGCCGAGGGTGTCTGAAAGTATGGGCGTGCCAAACAGAGCCAATAGTAATGGTGCTCACCATTTCATTTTCTCTTTTTACATAGTAACACTGACCCTGCTTTAGTCAGCCTTATCGCTTGTGCTGATAGACAACAATCGATCGCAGAAAGGTAAAGAAACTTTCGCTCTCTTAGGTCTTTGGCTGCTGGCTTATCCTCGAAACTTCGTTTGCGCTTGAGCACGAACAAATTGTTGTCACAAAATTCGGCAAACGAGAATCACCGTCACCGCCTGAGAAAGCTACATTAGCCAACATTTCTATCGGTTTGGCTTGGTTTATGGGGTTTAACGTCCCAAAGCTACTCAGACTACCTCTCGCACTACTACACCGCGCAACACAGTCTCTATACACTAAAACTTCATTTGGAAACAAGAGGGGAATCAGCCGGGCCAGTTGGTGCATGACAAGAAAAATTGAAAGAGCTAAGGACGGGACAAAGTGAAAGGAGGCACACACGCCAGCGCTACTAACAAATGAAATAATTTTACTGCGACAAGAGCAATATATAACAGAAAGGGTATAAACTGCGCGAACAAGACGGCACGAGAGGCACACATATCGACAGACAAAGCGCAGATTTGTGTGCCTCTCGTCCCGTCTTGTAGTTTATACCCTTTCTGTTCACCATGAACCAACTAGCCCGCCAGAACGTCCTTCTTCAGCAATATATACCCATGGGAAACGCCCACTGCATAAAAACATAGACATAAAAAATAAATAAAACAGTAGCAATGTTCTACGCATGCTCAGTCATCGAGTAATCTAATCTCTTTTCTTTTCAGCGTTAAGGAGGGCGCTCTGACACAGGTTTTCTCTCTGCAATGAATAAGATAGGCTTCATACATTTCGCGCACACTCTAATGCTGGTACTTTCTTACAACCGTGCTTTTGTCAATGGTTGCCTTGCACTTGCATGTGGCCACGTGGTCGTGTAAGTTTTTTTCTTGCGCCTTCTTTTAAGTCTTTGTTATGCTCCCGTAGCATATCGTTCAGGCAACGTCCTGTGTGTGCGACAAGTTGTGAAAAGAGTTAAGTCGAGCATGCACAGTAACCCAGGAGCAAGAAGACCAAGCAAGCATTGTTGTTATTCCCTACGTGCATGGAGTAAGCCATCCTTTGAAAAAGGTCATGGGCCGGGCCAACGTGAAGCTCGTCTTTTCTGCCCCCAACAAGTTGGAAAAGCTTTGCAAGTTTGTAAACAAGGATCGCTCATCGTCAAAACAATGCGAAATGAAACATGAAAAGAAGTTCGCAGACTGCAAAAAAGAAGTCGTATATGAGACACCACTATCATGTGGGTCATCTTACATTGGGCAGACAGGACGTTGCCTGAACGATAGGCTACGGGAGCATAACAAAGACTTAAAAGAAGGCGCAGGAAAAAACCCGATCCCGTTGCCACACGCAAGTGCACGGCTATCATTGACAAAAGCACGGATCTAAGAAAGTACCAGCATCAGCGTGTGCGCGAAATGTATGAAGCATATCTCATATTCTTTGCAGAGGGAAAACCTGTGTCAGCGCGCCCTACTTAACGCTGTAAAGAAAAGAGGTTAGATTCCTCGATGACGGAGCATGCGTAGAACAATGCTACTGTTTTCATCTTTTTATGTTTGTATGCAGTGGGCGTTGCCCATGGGTATATATTGCTTTTCTCGCAATAAATTTCTTTCAGTTGTTAGTAGCGCTGGCGTGTGTGTCTCCTTTCACTTTGTCCCGTCTTTAGCACTTTCACTTTTTCTTGTTCATTTGGAAATATTACGAGAGCCAGTTTTCGAATTCTTGGCACACTGTACACGCACGCACATACACACGCACACATACGCAGACGTCTGTGTTCCTTTCTCTCTCTCTCTCGGTGTCTGGTAGAAAGAACGGTGTAGAGCGAACAGAGCGATTTTCGCAACCTGGCTACAGAAGCAGGAGTGGTTTGTGAGAGGGCGCTTCTTCCGCAAGGCAGTCCCGACGTGCTCCCTTTACTCGCTGATCCCCTAATCCCGGGAGGCGTTCACCTCTGCTAGCGTTGCTTGCTGCGAAAGACGTGTCGCGAACAGGAGCGCGAAAATAGAGAGACGAGGGATCGCTGCCTGGCGCCTCATTTCTTCGCCCGTTGAGGACAGCGAAAGATAGCAAGCGAGGAAATTAAGCCCGAGGTAAACAGGACCCGTGTCCGTGAACCCAAGAGCTAACGCTGCAGGCAGTGCAAACAGCCGCCGACAGCGTCTGAGAGGCCTTAAGCCTAATGCTATTGACAATGGCCCATTTCTGGGCCTCAGAGGGAAGCAGCGTAGTGAGCCCCAGAATGAGCACGGGTGGCGCATGTGAAAGAGTCCAGCCGGTGTGTTAGGTATTGCCAGAACAGCAGCACAAGTTTGAAATGCTAAATGAAAAGTCCCATCCAATCTCTATTATTATAAGTGTATCGACACCTTAAGGTATCCGTCACTTGTTACAAAATCGGTAAGCAGAGCGAGAAATGTAGTAAGAGGTTGGCTAACAGCGCAATATATCAACCTCGCATGTGGAAGCGACCGTTCGCGTATGATGGAAAGTCAGGCCCGAGTTCGAACTTGCATTGCCTTGAGTAGTGTTGAAAACACGCAAAAACGCATGTTGACTAAGGTATTGAGAGCGAATTGTATGAGCGAACTGAGGCTCGCTCAGAGAAGAAACTTCTCGACGGAATTCCGCACACTTCGTGGTCAGCGGAACAAAAATGTCTCAAGATGCCGCCCGAGCTCTGTTTAAACATGACTGATTACATTCTAGATGACTGCCGAGATGCATATTATTTTGTTAACGCGTTACACTACATGTGATAGAGTACATACACTGGCGCTCGTGACGACATATAAATACTTCATGATTTGAGCTACAAAAAAAAACATTGTTCAGTGCTTCGAAGAGTAGGAAGCACAGAATTTCTGTTCGACAATAATCGGGGTACATGTTATGTGGTACTTTTTTTTACTGAATGACACAGCTGCATCGTTCGGACCACTAAGATCAAAACTTCTGGCTCCAGGTGCTCTAAGTAAAAGTGTACTGCCAGTGCTTAATGATGGTAGCCCCCATATAAAGATCTTGCTTTATTTGAGCTTGCGTCCTGTTCTCCGTATTTGAGACTCGGGCTAGTTTTCACCGACGTCTGTGCGTGAAATTCAAGCCAACCGTTCACCAATGTCTAATGGGGCCTGTACTATATCACGCTACCAAACAGCGCGTTGATCCGTGATGAAAAGCAGGCATTCTAACAAAATCTCGGGCAGGTGCATTAAGATTAGCAGCGAAATTCTTACGCAATGAAGCAATGGGTCTACGTGAAGTGAAGCAAATATTACGCCCGATAATAATAATAATAATAATAATAATAATAATAATAATAATAATAATAATAATAATAATAATAATAATAATAATAATAATAATAATAATAATAATAATAATTGGTTTTTGGGGAAAGGAAATGGCGCAGTATCTGTCTCATATATCGTTGGACACCTGAACCGCGCCGTAAGGGAAGGGATAAGGGAGGGAGTGAAAGAGGAAAGGAAGAGAGAGGTGCCGTAGTGGAGGGTTCCGGAATAATTTCGACCACCTGGGGATCTTTAACGTGCACTGACATCGCACAGCACACGGGCGCCTTAGCGTTCTTCCTCCATAAAGACGCAGCCGATTTACCAACCACGGTTTCGCGGCGTAGGCTAGGCCCCTTCCACACGGCCACATACCTCTCTGCTGTGGAGTGCACTTGGCCACCGAACACTACTTACACAACAGGCGCGACTATTGCCCCCTATGCTCAGGCTCTAGGAACTTGTAGCTGTCACCACATGCTTTATGCACATGCTTTGCGCCTGAAGGAGCAGCTACAGGTCGGCCGAGAGCGACTATATATGCTTGTGAGAATTTTCATCGTTTGCAAAGAATGCGCACTCACCACCTCGGACGTGCGAGAGGCGGCTCTTGACGAGTCCCACGCTGTTAGATGCCACGCACCGGTATGTGGCCGAGTGCACTTCCGGCCGGAACTGCGAAGGAACGAAGGCCGGAAGCACGAGGGAGCCGTCTGACCGCTTCTCCCGAAGACCCGGAACCTGCGCACGGCATCAGAGAAATGTTTGTGAGCTCATGGGCTGGCGTAATTAAGTGTTCAAGGCATCCAAAGTTAACACGCCCAGTCTCTTCACCAGGCCCAGCGTGGAGGAGGGACTGTGGTGCCCTCAGGATTTTCACGCTCCAAAAAGTAAAAAAAAGGAGAGTCGGTCTCGTTTTCGACTGTCCGGGAAGCTTACGCGTAACTGAGACCCTCCGCATACCTTGGCGACCATTTCAGAGGTGCGCCAATGGTGTACTCTTGGAAAAGAGCCTGCACTTCTGAAGAGTGTGCCGATTGAAGGGTTTGAGTTTTCATCTCTCCAAAGTGTCCGCGAAGTTTCTAGTAAGCCAGTTTACATAATCATTTCTGATACTTGTGTGGAGAATGAAGTGGGCAATTTTTTTGTTGTTGAAATTTGTTACTGCTCATCTCACTTAAAGCATAGGTTTGCAGCTTCGTGTAAATTAATAAAATAAAAATACGAAAGTTACTCACCATATTTAGTGCACCATCTTTGCTCACGTACAGCTGGCACCGAGACACGACTTTCTATCCGGTACTCTTGCATATTTTCGTACAAACAAACAACGGGTGCTTTTCTCATATGGTAGCGACAACCTGATGCGCAATATAGCAGGCCTACGCAAAAAATTGGTCGTCTCAGAAATTTCCTTGGCTACAACGCAGATGTATAATTCAAGCAATATGTTGTCGGCCAGCATGACATCCTATATTCTTTCCTGGTTCTTGCTGTATGTACTCAAACGAACCTGTTCAGCTCCACTTGCCCCAGTTGAAGGGTACGCTTAACTTAGAAATACAATTTTCTAGGCGTGATATTACATTCGACGCTGTTGTCTTGGGATTAGGTGTCTTTTTGGCAAAACGAGTGATGTATTAGATACTGTTTCTACATACAGTAAACAAGTAGACATGAAGCCAGTAGATATAAAGTGAGCAGGAACATCCGATAGATTTGTGTTGTGTCGGTGACAAGCGATATATTTTCTGATGGCCGTGTATTAACAGTTTGTTTTACGCTGTGAAATATATGTTACAGGCACAAATTAGGTTCGGGACGAGTTATTTGCAATGAACTTTGAGCATGCAGTCTCAAGAATAAAAGTGTTTAGGCGATACCGTACCTATATGCAACATGATATTTTCATGTGACCTGTCTCTGAGAAATGCTCTGCCTAAAAATTTCCGCCCACAACACGTACTGGGCAGGCACCGGTGGTCATTGGTGGGGTAAGAGAAATTGAAATGGTATTCTATGTACACATTTGCTGGGTGCTGAAGCAAGACACCCATGCAAGGTACCGACCGTATGGGTGTCGCATCAGTGTCGGCTAGTTCCGGGTGTACACACTTACTGTACAGCGATGGCTGTACGATAGTGTTCCAGGGTGGTTGCTTTCTGGGCTAGGTGGTTTATGGTAGCTTATATGGCAGCGCGAATAAAAGGAAAGGACGAGGACAGAGACAGAGCGAAAAGAGCGCCAACTTCCGACTTTTTATTCGGAAGAAGATGCCGCGCATATGTACAAATACGAAGCGCCAGCAGGAAAGAGAAAGAAAAAGTAAAAAGAGTAAATGGATAACCATCAGCATGGATGGTACACGGTAATAGCACCAAGGTCCAAATCACCAGCCATCTAAAAACTTTAGCTTTTTCTTGGTCAATGTAAGTGATGACATGCTTACACACCACTCTTCTGCGCGAGAAATCTTAGCCGCCTCGATTATCTCCCCACCTTAAGCATCCCAGGAGAATAAACAGTTGGAAGTCAGCGCTCTTTTCGCTTATGCTCTGTCGGCGCTTCTTTCTTAATGTTATTCGTGCTGCCATATAAGCTACTAAGGTACGATAGTGATTTACTTATGGTAAGAGAAGTCGCCGATCTCTCTGTGAAAGTAAGCAGTAAGCTTTCTGGTTCGCCCTGCGACCAATGTATACTACGGGCCTTAGTGAAGCCCGTCATTAAGTTTTAAGAATATACTTTTGAGATCAAAAGATGACTTCTTCGGCAAAATAGTTCCAGTGTTGGAGGGCGACAGAAAACACGCGAATCACAATAATTACAGCTGGCTAAGTAACCTGTGATGGTCAAATTTTTAAACTATTGCTAACAGGCACCTGTTTCGATTAGAAATTTGTAGCTGACCATTATTAATAGCCATATTTGTTTTAAGAATTTCGAAAGCGTCATTTTCCTTGGCGCTGCAGTTCAACAAACTTTGGCTGTTTCTCTCGCAATTCGAAAATCATGTGCCAGCTGTGTGCACAAAGCGACGTCCATCAAGTCACCTTATTTTGTGGCATACGTGCCACGTGACATTCTCTATTGCATCTGTGCCACGCGTTGCTCTCCACTGCTCATGCCGAGGCGAGGTCGAGAAGGCCACATAGCACATGCGTCACGAAGTGACGTGACGGGACTGACGGGCGCTACTTTTGAATCGTGCCAGGAATGGACGAAATTTGTTGGGCCACAATGCCGAGAGCATTCGCGTTTTCGAAATTCTAAGAACTGATGCGGCTATTACCAATGGTCAGCTACAGCAACCAGGTGCCCATCTGTAACAGTTGAAAGATAACTATTTGTTCAACTGGCAGACTGGTTAACATGATTCTTCTTTTCTTTTCTGACGTCTGTCAAGACCGGTATTCATACGATAAAAAGCCATGGTTTCTCTTAAAAATCTGATTTAAAAATAGCGGTAGGCTTTCCCGAAACATCCCGAATCACGGTGTTCAGAAAAGCAGGCTCGAAGCAGGAGGTGTATAGGATGTCGCAGTACAGTCACTGACTACGGGGGACTCCTTCTGTATAAATTTGTCTCCGTCATATTTTTTTATATATCAATAAACTAATTTTAATTACTCAGATGGGCATGGGTAATGAGGGCAGTTGTGATTTGGTGACAGCGTGTTCTCGATATGCGTTAACCATGGTCGCCTAAAATGCTATAAGCACGCGCCCCTATAGTAGTGCCGGACGGCTAGTTGTATAACTTCACGGTAGATGGCGCCAAATTGTGGAAGTTTAGAATTCTATCTTGCTTTTTTTCTCACCGCAGTGGCTGGACTGCCGTCTTCCTTCTCCCAGTGAATGTTCGGCTGGGGCTGACCCTGAGCCGAGCAAGGAAGCACGGCTCCAGTCTCGCTCGAGAACTCCACCACTGTCGGAGGCTCCAGGACGAAAACGGGACCACGAGCACCGCCCTGAAGGGAGCCCGATGCTGCCGCTGCGAGGAGAAGGAAGAAACCCACAAGAGGCGAAAATAAGAAGGCGAGAAGTATTTTTTTGTGCATGTCATGCTCAGGACTAGTTCAGCGTTCCACAAGGAAAGGAAGAGATTCAGTCTATCAGGCACAACAAGGAACGTGTTAAGGTGACCTGGTTAGTGCACATTAATCGCTGCAAGAGGGGCCCAAACTATTACGCGGCACGCATTGAACTCAGGAATGCTTATTTTACGTGATGTACACAGGAATAGCACCAAAGAGGAGCATGAAAAAAGCCGTCGATAGCGGTGCCAGAAAAAGTGACAAGGAAAAGTGGCGCAGACCTTTATGTTCCAACGTTTTTAGTAGCTGACACAGGAGGTTTTTCGCTCCGTTTTGAAACTCGAATGCAAACCTTCTAATGCAATTGGAACAACTGTATTTCCTTTGCGCGGCGGCAGCTCGGCGTTTGAACTTCGCAATTAAGCATGAAAAGCGGCTGGCCAAAATTTAAAGATTTATGTAGTTTCTCTACTTACATCAGCTAATACAAAGTTAAAGAAGCCTCAGGGTGGTATTTTCAGTATATGAAAAATAAAGGAATAAATGAAAGAGTTAAACGATCCTTCATTCGTGTCGCGTATGTATGCGGAAATATTAAATAACGCATCATAGCAACTGCTTTTTCCCTTTACATAGCACTAAAAAAATAGTTTACAGTCGTCTGCCCTGTGGACTTTGAAAAATTCAGTTTAATTTGGTCAAGGGCTTCTAGTGAAAAAAAATGAGGCTCAATGAGTACGCAAAATTTCTGCCGTAAAATTTTCAGACTGCGTAAGACAAAGCTTTGTGGAAGGACAGGTGACTTAAACAGGAAAGACATCTTTGGCTATGTGCTTTGTTTGCTTATCATAAGAAAGGCTGTTCCGTAAGGCAAGAAATAAAAAAAAATCCTCCGCTTAATCTCTTTTGGTTTGGCTAAAGCAATTGTTTATGCTTTTAACAGCATCCGAAGAGAGTTTTTGCATCTGCAACGCACTTGCATGAAGGCGGCTGCAGATTAACCATTGCGTGATAGTGCAAGCAGCAAATGTTTACTTAGAAAGGCGATAGTATTTAAATTTCAGTGCGAATATATCGAAAAAAAGTATTGAAAAGCTGAAAATATACCTGTAGCCAAGAAAATTGGTTTATTCGGGAAAAATGACTTCAGTATTAAGAGCTTATGGGGATCAACCTCACAGATTCCCGCGGTAATGAAGTTTGTGTTTTGTTTTTTTGGTGAGTACGTTCATTACATGAGCCTTGAAAATTGTTTGCGAAAAATAAGTGCCTACACTCAAAAGGGTTTTAACGCGAATCTTTTTGGCTGAAAACAGTTTCTTGATGGAGCGCTGCATTAATGGCGAAGCGCGAAATGCGATAAGCACCGCAAACAACGAGAAAGAATGCGGCAGCGATGTCATCAGACGCGGCCGGTGAAATAGTGACCAGTGAATGAGTGACGTGCACATATCGTCCCTGGTGCAACTACTCAGGAGCGAATACAATTTTGTCCATTGTAATGGGGAGTACGTCGGCTATAAACGGCTTTTTGTCAGAAACAACGGAGGACGCTGTTGCCAGAGGCCCTACTATTGAATAACCCTAAATACATGAGACGTTAAAAATTCAGTAACTGCTGCCCTTAAAAGGCAATTTAAGAGGTAGCAGAATTCAGTGAGCTTTAATGGATGGGATGTGCGAAACGTGTTGGTGAAGCTTGCGAAGCTCTTTCTTGCTAGAATTTCAGATGGTGACGTAATCAAAAAATAAAGCCGTGGTGGCCTTCAGGCTTCTCAGCAGCTCACAGCACTGCTTTGGGGCCGGATGATGACGTCGTATATGACTGCGGCATATTTTCAACGCATAAAACACTTGCTCGAATAAAGAAAACCAAAGCCGCCAAAGGCAAAGCCCAGGGAACGTTGTTTGGTGGCATCCGATGACGCACGAACTTGTCTGAGCGAAGGCAGTGCAAACCTGAAACCTCACAAAAGACAACGTCATTGTTGGGCGTCTCCGCAGTACTACAGCGTTTAAAGAAGAACTTCGCACATCGTTGTGACTTCAGTAGACTATTACGTCACCATTTTAATTGCTAACGCAAAAAGACCTTGGTATGCTTTGGCAAAAAAAATTCATACATTCGTATCCCTGAATTTCGTCAAATACCTAAAAACTGCCGTAACTTACCTTTATTAAATCACCACATGCAGCACTGCGTGACCTGACTGAGCAATCGATTACTGGACGCTAAACTCAGCGTGGATTGTAGCGCGAAGCCGGGAATATATAAATGGCAGCCTTCGTTGCTTTAAGCGTTGATAAGCCGCATAATTCTCCGCTTTCCTTTTTTGCGACTGATAAGAAATATTAATGCGTTGCAGCGCCGACCACTTCATCTTAAAGATGTTCAACTGCGGATAGGTGCGGTCGATGTGTACGGTGACATAACCGTATGCACACAAAGTACAATACTGCTGTCTTTTCACCGATAAAAGAGTGTTCGGGCGCCGGTTCTGCTCAGGCAGACCCGAAACCCGCACCGTTGTCGCTTATGGGTTGCAACAATAATTTGATTCGGTTTGTTCAACTCTACTCGTCCAATATCGTCCCCTTTGTTGACAAGCTAATATTTGTGCTAGCAGTGCAGCCGCCGTGCCGCTTGTAATAGCGGGCAGTCGATACTGATTGATCGGTGAAACTAGCAAAGAGGGACACAAGACCGGAGAAGGTGCACACAACGCGGGCGATAGACTAGAACTCCTGGAGTTACAGAACATTTGTGTGTCCAGCGCCGTCCTGTCCGTTCTTTTCCTGTGTTGTGTCCGTTTTTCCTGGCTTAATCCGCCCAACTTAATGTACTTACTCGACCAGTTAGCTACACTTCTGAAATGTATAATGAGTTTGCGGCTGAAGCAGACACCGAAAAACATTTTTAATTTTGCGAACCTTAATCTTAACACTCGCCTTTTAGTGCGAAAGCACCACTGCAGCGATGGCGTAGAGGTAGAACATCCGCCTCGCGTGCAAGAGGACCAGGGCTCAAATCCTGGTGCCGCGCAATTCTCCACCGGGTTAAAAAAAAAAACCCGCGTGTCAATGGAATTGCATAACCAGGCCTGGAGTGTGGCCTGATCTCGGTAACCAGAACCGACAACGCACTCTCTCACCAGAGCAGGATTTGGTCACCCTGGTGTAGTACTTGGCCATAACTTTCTATGATCAAACCAATTTACCCTCGGCCCTCAGTCCCCAGCGGCTGCAGAGCAACTGACCACGGCGGCGGTCAGGCCTGTGACGCAGCGGAGGGTGCTAAGAATCTCTGGCTCTGGACAGGCCGCCATTGGAATCTGAACCTGGCAACGTTTAACGCTAGAACTTTAGCTAGTGAGGCTAGCCTAGCAGTGCTGTTTGAGGATTTAGAGGGAATTAAATGGGATGTGATAGGGCTTAGCAAAGTTAGGAGGACAGGTGAGGCGTATACAGTACTAAAGGACGGACACATACTGTGCTATCGCGGGTTAGAGGATAGACGAGAACTAGGTGTAGGATTCCTCATTAATAAGAATATAGCTGGCAACGCACAGGAGCTCTACAGTATTAACGAGAGGGTAGCAGCTATAGCAATTAGGCTGAATAGGAGGTACAAGCTGAGAGTTGTGCAGGCCTACGCACCCACATCCAGCCATGATGACCAGACCGTTGAAAGTTTCTATGACGACGTAAAATCGGCAATGAATAAAGTAAAATGGCAGTACACTGTACTGATGGGCGACTTCAATGCGAAGGTGGGCAAGAAGCAGGCTGACGACCACGCAGTAGGTGACTATGGGATAGGCTCTAGAAATAGCAGGGGAGAGTTATTAGTCGAATTCGCGGATAGAAATAATTTACGGATCATGAATACGTTCCTCCGCAAACGAGAAAACAGGAAGTGGACCTGGAAGAGCCCCAATGGTGAGATTAAAAATGAAATCGACTTCATACTATGCGCTAAACCTGGCATCATTCAGGATTTGGCCGTCCTCGGAAAGGTGCGTTGTAGCGACCACAGAATGGTAAGGTCTAGAATTAGCCTCGACTTGGAAGAGGGAACGGAAGAAGCTAGTGAAGAAGAAGACCATTAACGAGTTTGCCGTAACAGGGAAAGCACAGGAGTTTAGGATAGCGCTGCAAAGCAGATATTCGGCTTTAACTGAGGAAGATGATCTTGATGTTCATTCAATGCACGATAATCTGACATCAATAATTACGGAGTGCGCAGTAGAAGTAGGCGGTAGGACAGTTCAAAAAGATGCCGGGAAGCTATCTCAGGTGACGAAAGATCTGATTAAGAAGCGCCAAAACACGAGGACATCTAACCCTACCGATAGAATAGAACTAACGGAGCTATCAAAGTTAATAAATAAGCGCAAGGTAGCCGACATAAGGAAGTTTAATATGGAGAGAATCGAGCATGCTATAAAGAATGGAGGTAGCCTAAAAACAGTGAAGAGGAAACTAGGCATAGGTAAAAACCAGATGTATGCATTAAGATACAAGCAGAGCAATGTCATTAGCAATATGGATAAGATAGTTAACGTAGCCGAAGAGTTCTACACAGACCTGTACAGTAGCCAATGTAATCAGAGCGTTCATGAGAAAGACAGCAGTGCACAGCAATGCGTCATCCCGCCAGTAACGAAAGATGAAGTAAAGAAAGCCTTAGAAGCAATGAAAAGGGGAAAAGCAGCTGGGGAGGATCAGGTAACAGCAGATTTGTTGAAGGATGGAGGAGACATCGTGCTAGAAAAACTAGCCACCCTGTATACGCAATGCCTTATGACCTCGACTGTACCAGAAGCTTGGAAGAATGCAAACATTATCTTAATTCATAAGAAGGGAGACGCCAAGGACTTGAAAAATTACAGACCGATCAGCTTACTATCCGTTGCCTACAAAGTATTTACTAAGGTAATCGCTAATAGAGTCAGGGCAACGTTAGACTTTAATCAACCAAATGATCAGGCAGGCTTACGTAAAGGATATTCCACAATAGATCATATTCACACTATTAATCAGGTGATAGAGAAATGCGCAGAATATAACCAACGTCTATATATAGCTTTCATTGATTACGAGAAAGCATTCGACTCAGTGGAAACCTCAGCAGTCATACAGGCATTGCGTAATCAGGGGGTAGAAGAACCTTATGTCAAAATACTGGAAAATATATATAGCAACTGCACAGCTACTATAGTCCTCCATAAAGTCAGCAATAAAATTCCAATAAGAAAGGGCGTCAGGCAAGGAGACACGATCTCGCCAATGCTGTTCACCGCATGTTTACAGGAGGTATTTCGAGGCCTGAATTGGGAACAGTTGGGAATAAGAATAAATGGAGAATACCTAAATAATCTGCAATTCGCTGATGACATTGCCTTGCTGAGTCACTCAGGAGGTGAACTGCAAATCATGATCAATGATTTTTAGACCGATGGGTCTAAAAATTAACATGCAGAAAACCAAGGTAATGTTCAACAGCCTAGCAAGAGAACAACAGTTCACAATTGGCAGCGAGAGCCTAGAAATTGTGACGGAATACGTCTACTTAGGGAAGGTAGTGACAGCTGATCCGGATCATGAGAGGGAGATAACTAGAAGGATAAGAATGGGGTGGAGCGCATACGGCAAACTCTGGCGTGTGGCAGTTTACCAATTTCCCTCAAGAGGAAAGTGTACAACAGCATAATCTTACCGGTACTCACCTACGGGGCAGAAACGTGGAGGCTAGCGAAAAGAGTTGAGCTTAAGTTAAGGACAACGCAGCGAGCCATGGAAAGAAAAATGATAGGTGTAACGTTAAGAGATTGGAAGCGGGCAGAGTGGGTGAGGGAACAAACACGGGTTAATGACATCCCAGTAGAAATCAAGAGAAAGAAATGGGCTTGGGCAGGGCATGTAATGCGAAGGCAAGATAACCGCTGGTCCTTAAGGGTAACGGAGTGGATTCCAAGAGAAAATAAGCGGAGCAGGGGGCGGCAGAAGGTTAGGTGGGCGGATGAGATTAAGAAGTTTGCAGGCAAAGGGTGGATGCAGCTGGCAAAGGATAGGGTTAATTGGAGAGACATGGGAGAGGCCTTTGCTCTGCAGTGGGTGTAGTAAGGCTGATGATGATGATGACTTAACACGATCCCAACCAAGAAAATTTTGTGAAGCCTCGAAGTAACTCGGGTAAGCTTGGGTTAGTTCGGAGCAGCGCCTCGCAAGCTGCAGCCAATGCGAGGAAGCTCGGGTAATCTCGGAACAGCGTCGCACCAGCTGTAGCCAACGGGAGGGCGCTCTTGAGGGTGACTTTGGCACCCTCAAGGTCTCTCGCTTTCGCACGTGTACTTGGTTTATTTACATTGAAACCCTACCAGTTTTTTCGTTACCCACGCTTGGGATGGGCGGCACTTGTAACTGGTTGAGGCGAATATGATGTCGAAATGTTTGATATAGTGCTGTGCTGTAACGAGGTAGAAATCGTGTCCTGAGAGTAAGTGGTAAAAAATATCAATTTCAGAAAATAAAGAAGCAAATGAATCGCCTATGTACATCCCTCTGCACGCATTGTCCTTCTAATTGCACTGCAACAAATGTAACGCGTTTCCTTCTAACTGATCCCAGCGTCTCTGCGGCTGCGACCCAAGGACTTGCTTATACGGTCGCACACACGCACTGTCATTGCAGTAAGCAAGATTACTTTCTCGGCAGTCCATGAGGAGTTGCCTGCCTGCTTACTAAAATCCAAAACAAGGGCAGAGCCGAAGCCCCTGAAACCGAAATTTATGATAGTTACTGCATCCATCATGACGCATTATCGGAGCCAGCTGGCGGCAGTTGCGCGTGAAATGCGCATGCATCTTCAATGTTTGGCTGGCGAAAAATTCACTAGTAGCGATATGACGTAGTTGGTAACGCTTCATAGCTAACTTCTGTCCCCTAGAGTCGCAAGACAGAGCACCCGAACTCTGCCGAGCCTCCTTGGACTTTTATCTCAATAAGCCGCCCTGTCCCATAGTTTCTTGTTTTGATGAAACTTAGGTGCTAGTCTACAGTTTTACTTTCGCCCGAGGGTGTTTTGCGGTGTTCGGCACTGAAGGAATGCGTGTAGTACCGTAAGTAAAATCACAGCACCAGGAAAAAAGAGCAGATATTTAAAGGAATTAAACTCTTGAGAAAAACCTTGCGGACCTGGCAGCGTCGCTGTAGTTAAGGTGGTGGGATTTGAGCATTGTCATACTTATTTTTTGTGGGTGAAGAGCTACGATAAGAATAATTAAAAGGAAGGTGTGCCGAAATGACGTAAGGTTGTCTCAGAAAAGAAAAAAACAACATCAACAGTGCTTTTGACTCCTATCGGCTTTATCTTCCCAAACATATCCTTTGAACATGCAATATAGCCCAACAGAGCGCTCTGTTAATGGGACTGACTCCGCAAAAATATGAATTGTGTCAAGGCGTTTATTTGAAGCACAGGTCGGTTGGTCTTGGTTGACCGGCGACACGACGGGCACACTCACAGGCGTCGTTCGAAAAAACCCAGCTGCACTTCGTCTGCTTCTTCGTTGCGCTGCGCCTGTCGGTCCCATTACAATTGAATTTTATCGTGCCATTTGCGGGGCTTTTAACAGCTCTTGTGGCTCGTATTTAAGCCTGCTGTTCTTTTAACGCTATGAAATTAGTGACCATAAGTTTGTCTTAGCAACTCGTTTTGTTTTATATTTATTTGTGAGCAGCAAAGCTGTTCTTCGTGCTAGCTTGAACTTAGTTGCATCGTTTTATAGTGACGTTCTATGCACGTTGAATTGGGAAAGTTATATAAGAGTAGGAGCGTGACTGAAACGCGTATAGCTTGCGTGTCTATATGTATTGCAGCTCGGAAAGGGGACCTCACCGCGGATTTCTGCCCGCACTGTATTCGATGGGCAAACACAGCTCAAGACTACTTTGCGGTCCCTCGAGCTTAGCTGTTTATGTGCAAATGACCGTTAGTGCTCACGCGAGCCTTGGTGTTTGCTCTGCCATCGAAAACGATGACGCAGGTGAGAACGTAGTTGCGGTCCAGAAGCTGAGTAATGCCCACTCCATGGAAATGACGTCGCCTGAAATGAGTCCACGCTGCTATGCTTCGATTGTGATGGACGCGACTTCTCGCAAGTCCAATAGTGTCTGTCCTTATGACAGACACTATGACACTTACGACAGACACTCATCGCTGGGCTCAATAGTGGCAGTTTAAGATTACTTGAAGACTTTTTATTACACGTTAGGCATACCTGGTGGTCGCAGTTCTTCAAAAGTGCTCGCGAAGTTTCCATGAGAGCTCTGCCGTTAGACTGCATGATCATTCACGCCATTGTGTTTCTCTTATAAGGCCTTATTAGTTATAAAACTTGCTTAATTTTTGTCGAGTTTCCTTAAGTTACTCGCTGGTCATCTTGATTAGTAACGGACGCTGCTTGCCATGCCATCACTAAAACGGCGCTGTAACTATGTCAACAGCCTGAACTCAGGTACTACGACTGAGGAATTCTAATGGAAGTATGATTGTTTTGAAACTATGCTGAGAGCAACAGCAATTAGTCTGCGAACTTAGTGCGTTTCATTGGCTATGTTGGCACGATATCGCCTGATTTTGCAGATTATATCCCCTGCGACTTTCGCAAGACACATTTCGGTATACGGAGTCTCATGAATCGAATGAGTCTACATCTGCGAACGAAATCAGCCATAGACTTACTCCGTGGAGCACAGTCTGGTGTATGGTTAATTTGCTAACCGGCTGCAGCTCCCGCTGTTACAAATGATAAGCAGGGCTTAGTTTAGGAAGAACACAATGCAAGAACGCGCGCTCACTCACTCACTCACTCACTCACTCACTCACTCACTCACTCACTCACTCACTCACTCACTCACTCACTCACTCACTCACTCACTCACTCACTCACTCACTCACTCACTCACTCACTCACTCACTCACTCACTCACTCACTCACTCACTCACTCACTCACTCACTCACTCACTCACTCACTCACTCACTCACTCACTCACTCACTCACTCACTCACTCACTCACTCACTCACTCACTCACTCACTCACTCACTCACTCACTCACTCACTCACTCACTCACTCACTCACTCACTCACTCACTCACTCACTCACTCACTCACTCACTCACTCACTCACTCACTCACTCACTCACTCACTCACTCACTCACTCACTCACTCACTCACTCACTCACTCACTCACTCACTCACTCACTCACTCACTCACTCACTCACTCACTCCAAATGCGCGCCACGTTTTGACAGCGCTAGAATTCTAGGCAGGAGCAAGAATAAAATGGCACGTGAGGCCCATCATATAAAGAAAAGTGCTGATTGCTATATTTGTGACCCTTCGATTTTTATGTACATTTCGGAGTTCGAACTTTTCGCGGCTATCAAATAAGATTTGTGATGTTACCGTGGCCCGTGGATGTCTTTTATCCTCTCTGTAGTGCGCAGACGCGTAGAGCCTTTATTTACGCAAAATCTATTCCCATTTAAACCAGTTTTGCGCGCAGCATTCGTCCGTGTGTCTGCGTGTTTCTTCTCTTGTGTTTGTGCTCCTTCGCTGCCGTAATGAATTAAGAAATTTACCAAATAGCCCAAAAACTTGCTTTGCTCAACATACGTTATCATTTGTGCCTCACGCATAGTCCCATAGGGCTGAGCCCAATGCCCAATGCCTTGCCCTCGTCTACCTGCACGGCTTACTGCCACAGTCAGCCCAATTCTTCTTTTGCGTGACGACATTTGTATTCTGGAAACAAATGCGACGCACACACAAGTTCGTGCGAAATAGTAGGAGGTGGGATCGATACTGATTTTGTACCTCCCCTGTAAGGCCTGGAGAGTTAAATAGAGAAGCGTTGTCTTATATCGTTTACCCGCAGACAACGTCAGCATATGCCATATGTACTGGTTAGAAACTGCTTTCTGCTATTTTTGCTTACTTTGCAAAATATCTCGCGGAGACTTGATATCTTCTACCTGTAAAAAAGACTGACCGAGATTGTCCACGTTCTCTGTTTTCTCGGGGGAAATGATGAGGTGCATCAGTGCTGTGGGCACTACAACTGCACAATGCGCTGTTGTTCTTCTCGTAGTACAGTCTCCCCGAACTTGGGAGTAATAGGAAGAGAAATGTCTGGGCTGCCTAAAGTGTGTAAGCGCAAGCTTCTGCAAAGGCGTAGGACTCTTGGAATATTGGCTCCGCTGCGACCGAAGTTTTGGCAGGTATTTACATCCCGGGCACATCTCAATACTAAATACATGACGGTTGGCACCCTGAGAGCTGCTATATCGACACTTCACTCGGGTCCCTTGCCCTTCACTCGGGTCAAGTGCCTCAGCACTTTTGTGTCCTGGAGACCACTGTTTTATTTATCCACCTGTTTCAACTTCTAATGTTTCTTTCTACACCTTGCATGAGGAAAGAGGCCAGGGTATCCGTGCAAGAGTCCGTGCTTTCTAGTGCAGTAACCTCATTGTCCAGAAGATGCCAGGGTATCATCGGATATTCTAAAAGAGACGATGTTAGGATTTCGAAATTCTGTCCACAGTCACTGATCTCCTCGGACGGCCAGATAATTCCATCAGTTCTGAAATATGTCTTGAGTGAAAACAGCGCACCAAACTCCTTAAACGAATGGGGTACTCGCTGCCCTTCACGTTGCCATTGAGCTTAATGGAAACGCACCTACAGGAATGACATATTTTGTAGCGATAGCTACATTACGGTAGCATTTCGAGCCTTCAGCGTGGCGGCGCCGCCATGCTGACACGTGGTTGGTCACGTGGTGTGGAGCAGCTGCAGGCGGCTTTGCATCGTGGCTGATCACGTGGTTCGCCATGTGGGTGGTCACGTGAGCAAGTTCCACTCGGCCAGCTGTAGCTATCGCGTCACTCTAGGTTTAAACAGAGCTAAACCACCGCCATTTTTTTTCCTGATTCCAGAGCAGCCGTACAAAGCCTGAAAGCTGCACTATATCACGGATAGCATAAACAACTCATCACAGAAATCCTTTACTTTTACCGCGGCGCAATCATCAAAGGACATTACATATTTGTTTCGGTGGCTTCAGAGACACAACGACCTCACATGAAACCACCTCGCGGATGAATTTCCCCGATATGCCCCTAATGATGGTCTTCACGTAACTGCATCCCGTTTCGGTTTTCTGTACCCTGGATTAGAGTTCCATCTTCCGTCTTGAAGGATCTCCGTGAAGCAACGTGAAGGAACTTCGCTTTGTCGTCTATGGCTCGCTGAGGCTTTCACAAGCAGGCACTAATCCCTCATTGATATGGCCGACACCCCTGCTTGTGACAGCTGAGGCTGTGACAAGTCAAAATAACATCTGCTTTGTCAGCGCACTGTATTTACAGCAGGAAGGAAAGGCTGTGCTGTCCAACAGATCGCTTAGATCTCAGCCATTTGATTAGGATGAAATCCTAGAATTGCAGCAAAAGCTATCGACAGTACTGAACGCATACAAAACTCTGTTTCGCTTCATGAGCACGTGATGCTTGCGCCACGGATTGAGGCATTGCGGCACCAATGCTTTTATCTGACCCCTTGACTTTCCCCAGCAGCTAATGGGAACGCCCTTGCGGCTAACCTCCCTGCCAGTCCATTTTCTCACGTCCAAAAGATGCAATGGCAGGAACGTCATCACTTTTTTTTCTCGCCTATTATAATCCCTTTGCCTTCTCCAACATGTGAAGGGTAACAAGTAAGGCACTATGCCACGGTTAATCTTGCGGCCTCTCGTTTATTTTCTCTCTCTCTCATTATTAACAGCAGTTACTTATCCCCTCCACTACTTCGAGCCTCCTCGAATTCAAAGGTGAAGGGCTTGTCAGTATCTCGCAGAGATTCAGATTCAGATTCAGAGATTCAGAGAGTTTATTCAGAGAACGTATAGTACAGTTGCCTAGGGCGTAGACCAAAAGGCAAATGGATGCCTGACAAAGAGTCTGCGCCCTTCTTGCTCCCAGTCGAGAGCACAAGACAGTCAGCGCATAAAATAAATGCGAAACAAGGCGGAAATAAAGAGTGGTTGGTTAACATTGAAACTGAAGCTATTTCGTATTGAAAATTTATGTACAATTGGGAAGATACTGCGAGAAACAACAGAATAAAAACGAAAAGAGCGGTCATGCCTGGAGTGACAACAGATACATAGTGATGCTATATTTGAAAAAATTTCAATGACTTACTTTCCTGACTAATATTTACAGCAAGAAGGTGATGGTTTAAAAAACTGGAAATTCTGTAGCTAAGTTTCTGGGTGCCGTAGTTCGTACTTATTTTTTCCTTATTATAACATATGTGCCGTGTGCTGTAGGTGTGTGTTTCGTTAGATACTGGTGACAAAAAGCGGTAGGATCGGAATGCATTTGTAGGCAAGTAGCTAACGCTATTTTTTTGTTTATAACATTCCACAGTGTAAGCAGTTGGTGTTTTCTAAACAATGGGGCAGTGTGGCTAAGGTATGGTGCATTATCTATGAGGCGCAAAAATTTTGTTTCTAATAAGTATATGTTTTCTATGCTTGTTCTAGATGCTGTGCCCTAAGCAAGAAGACAGTATCTCGCAGAAATAACCTAGGTGTTAAGGATAACTTCTCATGCAAAAGATTTGATGAGCGAAGGCGTAGGCTCGGTAACAGATGAAAGACATTTAACGCAAGAAGTGCTCATCACATTCATTTTTGTCTACTTCGCTAAACGTCTTTGTTACAGCCACAGCGCGATGCAAATTAAAACCCTAAGGAAGGCGCACTGAACTAATATCTCGAGAAAAGGAAGACAAGAAGACAAGGAAGTAGCGGCTTGAACGCTCCTTGCTGACCTTTCTGTTTTAGCCAGTGGGAAATGCATTCTTCGGAGAAATGCTTGAAGTACATCGAGAGCAAAATGACATTCTGGAGATGAATGCTCACTGGATATCCTATCCAGCTTCTTGTGAGCGCATGAAAAGAAGCCAAGTCTCTTTAAAGAAATGGAATATCGGTAATTTAATATTCCTGAGAAATGCTTGGACGCAATTTGTGGAATTGACATGAGGCACGAGGAAGTGTGCAGATAAATGAGTAGTGCCAAGCTTGGAATTTTTCCTTTGTCCTTCTTCTGGTCACCGGCGCAGGAATGAAACAGCGGCGTTTCATTTTCGTGAAAACTTTCGTGCAATTTGTTTCCACATTTTTCTCATCCTTTTCGCAGCTGATTTTTTGAAAAAGCTAATCGTACGCTTCACTCCCGTACCTTACATATGAAATTCGCCATGCACGACCAAAGCGACATCCTTGCGCATGGTAAGGCGAAATATAGTGGCCGGCAGATGTTTGTTATCGCCGAAGTCAAGGGACAACGGCATTTGCACTAAGTTTAAGATGTTTGCGGGAGGGTTCGATTTCTTACTCGTCTTTCTGCCACAGGAAAGTCAACTTTTTTTGTTTTATTCCATTCTTTTGATCCGGATGCATCCTTGTTTACATCTTTTTGTTTTGCGGTATGTTGACATGACGACATGTTTCGATAAACTTGTCTGCTGTAAAAAAAACAAAAATTGCATGTTCATCATAAAAGACAGTTGTCGGAGAACGGAAGGCGACCGTAATCGAAACCAAGGAGCATAAGCGATGTGTTTTTTTCAATTTGTGGTTTTCATCAATATAAGATTAATAAAAGCAGAAGAAAGAAAAACCATATACCGCCGGTGGGATCCGAACCCACTGTTGGCTTCCGTCATGCATGCCGTACCGAGCACCTCTTTCCATTCCCATGTCTACCGACTTGTCGCAGAAGACGCTATAAGATCCAGCGTTTGAAATGGCCTTGGAGAAGCGCAGGGGAACAATAGTAGCGAGCAAGGTGTACATTTCTACTGGTAGACTTGTGAACCATTTTCTCCTTCCTTCTCCCCGAAGAGAAAAAAACAAACAAAACAATAGCGTGGTACACAGGCTGATAGAGGCGACGAATACAAAAGTAAGTCGCGGCAGGACGCCTTTGTTATGGCTAACTAATGTAAGGAATGAAATGAATGTAGCAGATTCAAAATGAGGAAGCATTTGGGAAACAAGAAAGAAGCATCGGCACGTTTGCCCCACAACCGGAAAGTACTATGTTATCGTTCACAGTGTGATTTTTTTTTCGCACAGATATTACTAAAGGTGTACTAAGGAACGTATGAGTGGTTTTAACTAGCTTACGGGCGGTCTGAGACGGCCGTTGACGCTCCTTACCAAGCTTTTATATAGGAACATCCACAATACTGTGGAATGCTATAAACGGGAATTTGATGACAATAACTGCATCGTGCGACCCCCTTCTTTTTGCACAAGTTTGGGCCAGGTGCGAATTACACTTAATCGTCACGCATACGGCTTAGCTTGTTCTGGGTTGCAAAAACGTCCTCGCACTTCGGCCATACTTTCAGTCTCGTTTTGCCTGTTGAAGACGCCGTCTACGTAGAATGAGACAGCTGAATTGGTCTAGGTGGCGCACCACGCTCTAAGTTAGTTACAAGACTGCTAGCAAGGCTTGAAAATTGGAAGTGTTTCATGAAAGTCTTTCACACCTAGTAAAGCTCGAAAGCAAGGCTGTGTGCGAGGATGTTGTTGATTTCTGCTTTTTTTAAAAATCCTTTTTAGGGATGAGTTCAATAGCAGTACTCAGAGAGGCCGAGCCGTTGGGATGAATCATGCAACGTTTCTCAAGGCGTAATCAGCACCAAGCGAGAGAGTAACTTCCTCGTCTTCAGGTGCAGCGTAGCATCGGCGCATGCCGGTAGCGAAGATGGTGACGACATTCGTAAATTTTGTTCTGTTTATTAATTTTCTTCAAATTTTCTAGCCGAATTAAAGCAGCTCAGTTTATTGTTAGTGGTACGGCCTTCGCTTATTTAAACTTGCAAGCAACCCTGCTTATATTTCCGGAAGTACAAAATTGGGCGAAACTTTCCTGTTGCGCAGAACCATAGATACTAAAGTACCAGCTCGCTTTTTTTCTGCAATATTGCACAGACAGCCATATTCTAAACCATGTGGATTCACCAATTTCTGTTTTCTATCCTCAAGGCTACAATTGTTGGTTTCCGTACGCGAATTCCTGATGATCACCTAGACTACGATCGGGAACACTTCGTATGAGAAAAGCGAAACCCGGAGCGTTCGCTAATGGAAGAAAAAATTTTATCAAATAATTTCAACACATCCAAGCATAGCCACGAGCTCAGACCGTCACAGGAAGGTGGTAAAGGTTATATAGCTGTCGCCATTTCGCATACATGCCGTAAACACGTTGGACAGAGTTTCTTTGTGCTATATCTTCTGCCCGTGGTAATCGGGCTCAACGGTAAAAGCGCATTGCGCTAAAGGCACATGTCCCGTTTAATGAGCAAACATGAAGATCATCAGAAGTAATAAGTTTCGGTCAATAAAACCAGAAAGAAAGTTGGGAGGAACGTCGCGCCAGATGTAGCCAATGGGAGGAGGCCGCCGCGTCACCTAGTTCACGCAACCTTGTGGCGTGATCACAACCTGCCCCCAGGATTGTGAGAAAAGTGACCACCGTGGAAGGTGGCAGTTAAATTAAGGATTGGCCACACGAGGTTGCTGGCGAAGGTCAATATGTGTCGCACAATCCCTACCTGTGGCTGTGACAGAAACAGCCGCCGGCCAGTGCAGTGGAGCATCGCTTAAGCACTGCGCAACAGCGCTACTTGTGGTACCAGGACTCGACGCGATATGTGAATGTTAGGTACAATAGTAATTTTTAGCGGGTTAATTGGTGCTTGAAGTCAAGTGAATGTTAAGTAGAGAATGACAAATTTTGCATATATTGGCATTATAACACTAAAGCTATCGCGTGGTACCCTTAAGCTCCGCCTTAAGGGTCCCCTCGATTGAAGAATGAACACATGCTTTCCAATGTCCGGACCCCGTAGAATATCTGTTACGGGTCCAATTGGACTTATTTTTGGAAATGTGGCGGAGAGTCTGAATGTTGCTTCACTTCCGCCACCGGTTGGCCCGGCATTGCACTACCTCCGGGATCGGCCTTGTCTTTAGCGCGTCTTTCCTATGCTGTCTTTCTATCCCATTTTCAACTCTCCTACTATCTGCACGTGGTAGCGATTGTGGCTCGGCTTGAGCCAGTGAGCAGGCCTGTGCAGTTTCCTTTTCTTTCTTCCTGACAACAACAAACAGATCGACAGACACATCTACTCAGTTTAACTCTAACACTTTTTTCAGCACCTTTAGCGCACGAGTGTTGCAGGGACACACATGTTTGCCTTATAGAACAATCTTAGCGCAATGCAGAAACACTTCCTTGATCGTAAGCAGCGGGCGTATTCTGGGAAACATTACGGTCTTGTCGTTCAATGGAGCTGCCTGAATAGCATAAAAAGTCTTCCAATCACGTTTTTCCAGTATAACATTTTGTTAACAGGCGTTATCAATAGGACCGAACTCATACATTTCAGACTATTCAATCTCCGTAAGTGCTCTCAGACGTCTCTTGTAGCAAAGAAGTCAACGAACGTCGAGAAGCGATGCACAGAATAATGTGACATAGAGCCATTTTCTCGACTTCGCTTCCAATAAAATTTCCATTTCGCGTCATACGAGCTAACTATTATGCAGCTGCGCAGTCGGAGAGAATTGAGTGATTGAACGGCACCCTGGGCAGCCCCGCACCTCTGCATCGTCAATAAATGTCAACGCCGCTGCATAATCACAAGCGGCGAAATAAATATTCAGTCGCTCCTAGAAGATATGAGGGTTGTAATGGTCGACAGCAAAGTATTTGCAGAGGGGTGCGCTATGGCTTTTCGTCTATATATCTCGTACAGTAGTCGTTCGGAAGAGAGTAGGCTGGTACGTGCACCAGTAGGGACTGCATCGGTGTTAGAGGCAATGGACCGAGACGAGCGAGGTTCTTTTCATTTGCTTTAGCTGTCGTCATGCAGTTTCCAGTTTCTCCGTAAGAGGTCTCCCTCACTGACTGAGAGATCTCACATGCCTTGTGACGTCATTACAACCTGCCCTGATGAGTCATCATGATTGGTCGAGAAAACTCACGTGACTTAGTGAAGTGATCACAACCCGCCCACCGTGGCAGACGGTGATCTGGACTCCGGATTGTGAGCAACCTGCCCACCATGGTAGGCAGCAGGTGGATCCACGAAATTTTGAAAAAAGACCCACCCCAGAAAAATGAATTAAGGTGGATTAGTTGGTGGGATAAGTGCAAAGCATATGATAATACAATTGAAGGTATTCGAACATTCAATGGAACCGGTTCCAGCCAGAGTTTTGGCGGGAAAATAACAAGATCAGCATTAGACATTCATTGTAGATACTGTAAGCAAGCCTCCAAGTTTTTCTGAATTGCAGTTCTCTAAGGACGACCTTTTTCTGATACTTAATAAGCTTGAAAGACCCCAAGGTATCTGTCACTGCCACCAGCCCCGCTTAGTGAAGTGAAAAAGTATTTCAAAAACTTCAGAATAGAGAGCTGCTTTGTTAGTCAGTTCTCATGGATGCCTTGTTTTCAGGGAAAAGTGCATGCTAAATGGTGCAGTACTTGGTCTCGCGAGATAGTGGTTTAGGTGAAAGGCTTCGCATTGCCTCCAAGGTCAGGTCAGTGTTCCATCGGGTGAATATTGAGCAAAATTCAGATGAATAATATCTGCGGAAGAGGTATTGCAGGAGCAAGGAAAGAACAGACAGAGAAATGTATTGAGGTTGGTTAGTCCGCAGTGGGAGAAAGTTAAAACTTTAAGACAAGCGTGTTCCGCAAAGGCGACCACTCTCTTAAAACCAATGCCTTCCTGATTTGCTGGAGGTATCACGACAGGCCTTCAAGGTGAATGATCGAGCTGGGGCGCGTCCTATGAACCTGCTCTTTATTGTCGATCGGGTACCGAAGTAAACAAGTGTGCTATGCAGAACTTCTGTTTACGCATTAAACCAAAGGCACACACAAAATGCGCTCAGTAACATCGTTGCTGGCACAAGTGTCACAGGCAGCGGTTCCGGTCATGCCAACGATGATTGCGCCAAATAAAGACACGACCAGCTATATGTTCTCTTTATTTTATAAGTTTGGTCCAAGTTACGACACATATAGCAATGTGACTCGTCAACGAGTACCGTTCACAACAGCCTTGCCGCGGTAGAAACCTTGCGAAGCTTGGCAGGTCTGCAAGATCTTCGGCCTTTGAAAACAGGGCATGAAATCGTGCTTTGTAAATTTCATGACGCATGGAGGCTCTGATGGTATGGGGGACTGTATACAGGCTTAACCAACCACTAGAAAGGCGGAGTAAACGCGGCTTCTAGCTCGTGTAAACTCCTCGCAGCAATTGCATGTGTGGCTCTGCTAAAGGAGTTTTTAGGAGAAGCATTCGTCCTCTTGAAGCCAGTTCTTTTCTGCACTGCGAGATACCAAGTTGCTTGCCACCGCTGAAATAAATAGGGGCGGAAGCTTACAGCCAAGGCTGGTTGCGTCCTGACTCAAGGACCGCGCAGGTTTGTTCCGAAGAGAGTGTTGCAAACGCACAAAAATTGAGACTCAAATGCACGACCAGCACGATATGACGGCCATTACCATTTGAATCAATGTCACCCTTATTGCGCGCTACTCACAGTCACAAGTTCTAACGACAATTGTTAGGATAGCCAATAAATATATAAAAAAATTCCCAGGGACACATAATTACCTCATTTGTTGGCAGTGCGGCAGCATTGCAAACTGTTGATGCCTTTACAGGAAGTGGCATCACTTCCCTGCTGCTAATAGGAATTATCAGGCCGGGTGACGTGGCTTCTATCCAACCAATGAGCGAATTTTGTTAGCGAAGAGACATTTTTTCCAATGCCGTTTTAACGCTGTCGCGTTGAAAAGTGTGCCCTGCCTGAAATCTACTTGATAGTGGGAAGCCAAAGGCAAGAGATGTGCAAAGAAGTTGGGTTTGGCTGTGGGTATCTCTTTTTTGAACCCTCGTAGCAAGAATAGCCAGCCTGTTTTTTTAGTGCTTCATGTAGTATACCATGCCAGATAAATTTCCTTGGAGGCGTAGTGCTTGTTTATCCCTTCCTTATTTGTGGCCCCCGCAGGATCGCTTTTCTGCCCTGAATAGCCGCGGGGGTCGCAGTGAGCTCACACCCCCACATATGTTAACAGCAAGTGCTCTGGTTAAGAGAGCATGCCCGAAAGAATGCTTACAATTCCTTTCCGAAGAATTTTTCGCCGGCCCGCGGCTCATGCTTGCACCATCTAAAATAAAGATTGCCATTACCTCTACCTCCACGCAGTTTGTGGAGCTCTGCCTCCTCAGCCTTCCCCGAAGGAAGCAGCGATTTCAGTGTAGCTTAAAACTGACAGCCTCCACTTTTCTTCCGAGACTAATTAATTACTGCGGTTCTTTCCGCGGAAACTCGTTTGCTAAAGCATGCCGCGGCTTACACCCACAACGATGTTCTTTGCTTGGCACAGTAATTACATGCGGCCCGTTAACAGCGCTCTGGGCGATGAAGAAAAAAGAAATACGCGCGTTGTGGCTACCGGGAACAGACGGCTAAAATTTCATCATACCCAAGCGTTACTCAAGCACTAAAAGCAAATACAAGAGCAGGGATAAAAAAGAGATATAAAGGTTACTGTAACTAAAGAGAAACAAAGCGGAAAGAAATAGAACAGTTGGGTGGCGGGTTGCGGGAAACATGCGCGGTTTTATAATGAGAAACGAGGTCGAGTTGAGCTTTGCGCTGTTGCTCGTATTTTGCCTGCTATCGCCCACACTTGCACCAAGACCCTGGCAACGCCTGTCGAATTTTTCGGGACGAAATCCGCTCAGCGAGACACCAACCGCCGCTGTTGAACTAGAGTGCCCCGGCATCGAGATGAAAGAAGAATGAAAAGTCGTCGGCGTGTTGCAACCCGCCACCTCGGTTGCGTAACAACTTTTTCTTGAAAGCGAGCTCTGCTGGATTCTACGAAAGCGTGATTGGCGTGTGGGTCTGGACTATATTTAATCCCTGCCTCCTTCGCTATAGTACTAAAGGGAGCCGTTTTGTTTGTGGAAATATAAAATATTGAAGGATAAATTATGCGCCCGGGTAAAAGTCCGAGCAGATCGCGTACCCAAATATCATGAGTAACGTAAAAACAGCGCATGACAGGAAGGCCCTAGCACTTTACAAGGTAGTACGCTGCCTGAAAGCTCGAAATTGGTTGGGTGGCTGAAAAATTCAAATCACTGCATTCCTGTACAACAGCAGGACAACAGTCGCAGCTGTTGTGATTGAGGGTCATGCACATGAATCAGTTAAAAACGTTCTCATGATTGATATTGTCCCAAAACTTGGTCGCTAAGCAGGTATTATGGACTTTGCTTGCGAGCGTTAAGAAAAAGCCTAATTATTCGACATCCACTGGTTTGTGCGTTTTTCGTATACTCATGCTAACCGATGTCGCGCTTCAGAAATTCTGGGCACCAGTTAAAGCACAAAAAAGTTTCAAAGCATTGCATCCTTGTTCCTTCTAAGGCGAGGACGTGATAACGATAGCTTGAACCGCTACGGATAATATCCACACCTCGGTCCATACGGACCACACGTTCTAAGCCCCACCTGATTCACATCCCCACACAAGGCCCATTCTAATATTCTGACAGTCTGACTGGATACAGCGCAGATCGGGAGAACATTGTTTGGTTATGTTCACCAGTGGGAACTTCTTTTTAAGTGTTAATCTGGTGGTATAACAGGATGAGCACCGCTATGTGCGCATTGTTCAGTCACCGTTGCAGAACCTGTAAGCCACAGCAAAAAGAATCCGCCAGTTGTCTTTGCAGTAGTGACCCGGGAACTTCCATTTCAGCAGATTTTACGAGGGTACTTTGAAGAAACTTGCACTCTTTCACCTTGTGTACCAGTTTACTTTTCCGCACTTCGGGTACCACGTTTGACAAAATTCTTTTGAAATATGTCCCGGCATCCTCATCTACATTTTTGAAAAGTGGGAAGACGTTCCACCGTAGTGAAAATTTAATTGCGACTGTGTTGCATGGTGTTTCACACAACAGTCGTAGTGCAAGTCAGGTGAGGTGAGAGCGAGAGAAGTGCGAACGCGAGGGTTCCGCGAAGTTGGAGGAGGTGGCACAGGGTGTCAAAGATGACGCGATGACTAAGTGTCAGCAGCAAAACTACTTTAGGCAGTCATGTAAAAAACTTTGACAAATGCATGGTGGAAGAGGAATATCGTAAAGTTCTATAAATAGGGAAAACTAATTCATTAATTTATACGCTGCTCGCGTAGACAGCAGAGAAGGTCAATTTCTTGTCGAATGGGGTCTTTCTGGAAAGACCCCGCATTTCGCGAGAGGGAGATTTTCATTTCACAAAATAAAGTGCCTGGTAAAATAATAATAAAGATTTCACGCATTCTGCGCGAGACAAAAGTTAATGCAAGAAAATGTTTTAGTCTACCTTCCTGAGAGTGGGAGGCTTTTTAATTAAGAACAGAGGTTTTAGCCTACGTTGAAAAATTTTTGTGATGCAATTCTGCTTTGGGGAGGGGTTTTTAAAAGAAAAGGGCGGTAACAGTAGGGTGCAGAAAAGAGTTAAATAAAAAAAAAATCAGTTGAGAATTGAAATATACAGGAATTCGTAAGGAAATGCAAGGTGGTTTCAAAGTTTGTGAAGTCCAGTAAAGTGAATGGCGAATACATATGAAGAGGGGAGGAAGTTTTTCTACGAGTCTATTGTGCTGAAGATAAGGAAATAAATACTTTAGGGCACGGTGGTCACCCGTACCAACTGTGCATAAAAATAAGCTCATGTAGCAGTAGCAACCTCTAAAAGCCGCGTCTTACTGAGTGGGGAGAATGAGATTATATGTTTAACGCAAAATTTAATTACTGTACCCACTACGCAGCTTAGACAGAGCTTTGAATCCAGTGACAATGCAATACATTCCACCCACGCTGTGACGACGACATTAAAGAATTCAATATTTTCACTGAGAATTGTTTGTTCTACATATATAACGAGGCACACAATACAATGACCCATATACGCTAATGGCCCCAAGGGAAGTTTCTATGAACTTTGTCAAGAACAGAAATAGAATTGAAAGAAATTGCCAAAAAAGCTAGTTTGTAAAAGTCTCCCCTGCTTATCTGTTTGTTATACACGAGTCTGTTTGCTCATCGACCAGAGTAGAAGGCGTTTCATTTTTTTTCGATGGTGTTTGCTTTGCGTTGCGTGAGGAAGGTGGATATTGGTGATTCTACGCTACAAATGCACATTGAGCCCATGGGCACCTAATATCTTGGTGAGGCACGAGATGAGATTTTCGCTGACCGGTGTCTTGTGTCGCCTGACTCCGTTTGCTTACACTAGCGAGGCACCAACTTACGGGAAAAAAAGAAAAACACAATAAAAATAAAGGGAAGAAAGGAGATGACGAGCAAACGCAAGCGACAACCGAGCCGTCTATCACGAATGCACGCAACCGGTTCAGTGGAAGCGAGACTCGACGCTTGACACGACACGGCGGAGCTACCGGCGATGCAGCAGAATAAGTAGAAAAGAGTGACAGAGCGAGACGACTTCCGCAGTCTCGCAGGCGCTCTCTCCGTTTGCCTGTCTTCTTGTCGCCTAAGGCAGCCTTCTAGCGTCGCTTGTTTTTATCGTGTCACGTTTGTCGTTACCCGCGTCTGCGAAACTTTCCGTTTTGTCATTATTTTCTGGCTTTTATCTTGGTCCGGTACACTTAGGCCAACTTCGGACCGTTGGATCGAGTTCGCAACGGACACCTCCGCCGGCGGGAATACGAAATATTGGCTGCGAGGCTGCTTCGGTTGTCGTGCCGTACACGTCGCAGACGATGCCCTAAGCGAGTTGCAGCCGTTGCGTCTGGCAGGGACGAACGCATGTACTCGTAAATACTGCTTGGATGGCACCGCACGTCACACTCACTTGACGGGCGTCTCAATTACCTCAAGTAATCTTCCTTTCGTAGTTAGCCGTCAACCTTAGGGCATGATCTTCGACTTGGTTGAAAGCGGCTGGTGGCTGAAAGCGACTGAGTGCGTAGACTGTGCCTCAATGCGAGTTAGAATTGTGTGCCGCGGCACGGGCGGTTATTTGCATATATATCTCCTTCTGTCAAAACGGGTTAGTTAAGCTTAGAATAAGCTGGTGTAGTATGGACAGCTGTAGGCCCAGGGAACATGCTGGAAACCAGTGCGTCCAGATGGCGGCATTCTCAGCAATGTGCTGCAGGATACGCGCAAGCATGAGCCTGCATCCACATGCGCAGCGCTAAGCTGGCACGCCTGCAAGCGGACCAAATCCGATAAGCTTACCGCCATTGTCCCGACTCCCGAGATTTGGAAGGGTGCTCGCTGTATTCGTAATTGGATGCATTGTGGCAGGGGCCACGTGTGTACACTATGTCTCAGGGTTTTCCGAGTTCTGGTACTGCTTGTAATACTCAGTCATTTAGTTGATTCTTAGTTCTATTCCTCTGCATCGTGAGTGCTTTTGAGGCTTTCAGCAAAGGCCTCAAGCTCCTCAAAGTTTGCCCGCTCAGATAATAACTATGCGGTTCCTGTGAAGGCACGCACGTATTACGGTAATGCACAGAATAGAACATAATGAACGCAGACTACCGTGCAACACAACGGCTCAACCATTGCTAACCTGCTCGATGCTGGAGCGTTAGTGGTGTGCAGAAATTAAGCTTCGCTTTGCAGGAGCGATTAAGCAAGAGTGATACGCAGCGTTTTCGAGCAGGTGCGGTGTGCACGCTGACGGTCGGTCGCACTGCATACTTAGGCCAATATCGCGCTCTTGAATTCATTCCGCTTGAAGAGCATAACGCACAATCTTTGGAGGGGGATGTTTCCGCCACCCTCCTTTTTCTGTCCTTGCTGCCCCAATAAGGCTTTGCGCGATGCCGAGGCAGGCTGCGCTAGTGGTATGCAGCGCTGGAATGATGCATATAGTTTAATGCTTTACATGTGGTGCATCGGAGCAGGGATGAAATGAGAAAAACATACAGGGGGAACTAATTGAATTTAATCGTTTTTCCCTCCAAAGAAAAGAAGAAGAAAGGAAAAAATCAAACTAGCCTATAGCAGTAAAGGACCACGGCTATGTGACAATACTGTTAGTGCATAAGCACTAACCTGATGGGCACCAACCCCGATCGAAATCGTCTGCTGTCGGTTCCCTTGTTTGTTCGCAGCTGGCCTAGAGCGAGTGCTCCATCCCGCGTCACCACCCATTCGTCGTCGTCTTCTACGTAGCACAAACCTGTGCTGTCGCACTGATTCGAATGTAGAACACATTCCCTGTAGTTTATCAAGTGCAAGGCTACACGGTGTTCGCACCATTAGGTTACACTAACATTACGCCTCAAGTAACTAGAAACGAAAAAAACCTGCACAAAAACATAATAACGTTGTCTAACTATGCGTGCTTTTGGAAGTTCAAGTTACCTTATCATTTATCTCTATCTCCCTCCGGTTGTTTCTTTAGGCAGCTTACAAGAGGGCGTTCACCCGAAATGATATGCTTCGTCATGAGTAACACTGTCGGTCAGTTGTTCTAATCCTTCCACTTTTCGTAGCTTGCATTTCAAGCGCTAATCAGCAGAAACGAGTACAGTTTTCCGTTCTTGAATGTTGTTCAGCTTTTTTTCCTCTAACGCAGAAAAAGCGATCCTCCTATAGCCTTCGTGGACAATAAAAATAGTTAAAATGTCCTCCAAGGTAGTTCAAGGGCCATAATCAATCAATTTCCTTTCCAAATCATTTGCTTCTCTGCTATTGGTTGCCGCTTCCAGTGACGTCGCCTTGGGAGAACACGTCCCACTGGTCTCGTCAGAAACACGCTTAGGATGCAAGCTGCTGGCATAAACACGACTGGCGCTGACGCCCACGAATGATGGAGAACGATAACACGTTTAACAATCCTGAAAACGTTTATCCGCGCTAATCACGTCTAGGAAAAGGAACTGCGCGGCGGTTGTGCGACCAATTTGCGCAGTGTAGTCCACCTGACCTAGTCGTACTTTATGCGGTGGCAGGAGAGTGGCTTGTGGCTGCGGCTGTTTGCGTCCCCGCTTGCTGTCCTGCTGTTGCTTACGTCACGATTGACGTCATGAGCGAACGAATTTGAAAGAATATGTAGGCTTTCAAAACATGACCCCTGGCCGGTTTTAATGAAACGTGAAACAGTTTAGAATATTTTACTTCTTAGGAAAGCAATTTGTAGCGTTAGAAATTTTCCGTGTAGCATCAATCTAGAAAATACACTGCAACTTAATATGTTTTACCGGTTCCTTTTTTTCAGACACTTAATAAGCCGCTTTATTTAAACAGAAATGAAACAAATGTATTGTTTGTCAGGGCAGAAATGTGCCATTAACTCTGCACCACGGTACTATTCATAAAGTTTTAAATATCCTTTATGTGACTCGGTGTGCAAGGATGCTACTGAATTAATGAAGAGCACATTCCTTGAAAAAATAAACCGCCTAATGGGGAACCGGAGTTGCATGAAACAGGTGTTGAGAATTTCGCTCCTGCTCCAGCTGCGAGCGTCACTATCATATCACTATCATAACACTATCATAACACTATCATAACACTGTCACCATAACACTATCATATCCGCGGTAATTAGCGACGAGGACGACTGTGCTGCAAAGGGGCATTCGTCCACGCCAGTCAGCTTGAGCTCTCAAGCAGTTAACTTTTTATGAAGAAGCCAATTGGTTAAGGCCAGGAATCAACCAACGCTGTATCTACCCAATGAATAAAACTTGGAGAGGCGATCATACGATTTGATGTGAAAATTGTGCGTAAGCTGTGCTGCTTTTACATTCGGCTTTCACACAGATCGGCTGTCCATTGCGTCGTTGAATTGAATTTTCGCCGACACTCTTTCGTACCGCTGCTGCGTGTACCGTAAACACGAATTCGCCTCTACAAGTGTAAAAGGGGAGTGAGCTGTCCTCTAGAGCATTCCCTTTTATAAAAGTGGGAGTGTTAGAGGACACGTACTTTTTACTCCTTTCTCTTTGGAGTGTACGGGGGCGACGGGAGGCGATGGGCGTTTGGGGGAGGCTCGTAAGCGGGAGACGCATTTGTACCGATTGATGTCAGAAGATTCGCCCACCGGAGATTGCCCGGAAGGTGTCTCGATCCACGCCAATCCTGTAGGGGCACGCGAGCGGGGGGGGGGGGAATGGAGGCTTCACATCGACACACCAGCCACGGCTTTGTATCTGAAAGTGGACTGCACTGCTAAAGCGGTTTTTAAAAAGACCAAGAGAGCTTGAATGAAATAATAATAATAATAATAATAATAATATTAATAATAATAATAATAATAATAATAATAATAATAATAATAATAATAATAATAATAATAATAATAATAATAATAATAATAATAATAATAATAATAATAATAATAATAATAATAATAATAATAATAATAATAATAATAATAATAATAATAATATTATTATTATTATTATTATTATTATTATCGTCATAATCATCATCGCTGTCATCATCATCATCATCATGATCATCAGCCTGAGTACACTCACTGCAGGAGAAATGACTCTCTCATATCTCTCCATTTAACCCTGTCGTTTGCCAGCTGCGGCCACCCTATGACTGTAAACTTCTTAATCTCATCCGCCCACCTAACCTTCCGCCGCCCCCTGCTACGCTTGCCTTCTCTTGGAATCCACTCCGTTACCCTTAAGGACCAGCGGTTATCGATCCTTCGCATTACATGCCCTGCCCAAGCCCATTTCTTCAAAAGGGTCGAAAATTGGGCAAGTTGGTGCTACCCATTTCCTCCACTTGATTTCGACTAGGATGTCATTAACCTGAGTTTATTCCCTCATCCACTCTGCCTTCTTCCTTTCTCTGAACGTTATACGTATCATTTTTCTTTCCATAGCTCGTTAGCCTCCGTGTTTCTGCCAATAGTGTGGCACCGAGAAAATACATGCATGCATGCTGTTAAAGCACGTGAGCCGTGCTCTTGAATTAAGCGTTAGCAGTCCAATTAATATCTCTTAAGCACTAGCAATAGATTTAATCTTTATTAAGTGCCCGCGAAAATTCCGGCTGAAAGTTGCTAGTGCTATTGAATCCTTCTCGCAGAAAAAAAAAAAACGTTGCGTTAGTATAAATCTTCTTTAGCGAGAAACAGCGTCACAAGTGAAATGAAAGCACAGTATTGGAATTAATGAGCGAATAAATTGTCTGGACTTCCAAAGCGCAGGCTGGTGGAAGCCCCCGTTCGCACCCGTTGCGAACATAAGCCGTCAAGATTAGCATACTGGGAGTTAAATACTCTGCTCTTTCACGGTTCCAGCGATGTGAACGGTCACCTTAACTCCTGAGTGCCTCACGAAAGATGACGAAACTTCGCTAGTCTCGCATAGATGGGTGAACAAGAATACTGCGAATTTCTTCGCAGGATTTTTTGCGGCAGCCAAAGCTTTCCCGCCACTGTTACGTCACTGTCGTATTTCCCTATAATCTATACAGTTGTCTGCGTAGTGAACATAACAAACTAACATTTACCTAAATTTATGCGCAAGATGTGGCCTCATACGTCACCACAACATGTCCTCCTAAATGAAGGCACTGATGTTGCAGCGATTGTTTGTAATGTGTATTTGTTCATGCTCAAGACCTCCTGCACGCAACTTCATCACTTTATTTGCGATGCCAGATGCGACCGGATCTACCTGAAATGATCGCACCTATGCGGAATAGATTCTACGTTGCTCGAGTGTTGTGGGTACTTCGCACGATGTATCTTGAAAGTTCATCGCCAACTTTAAGCTGACCACGGCCGAGAGTGGCGGACATTATTTTCTTTGACCGCCGAGCATGTTTGTTGCTATCGTCGAATTCAGTTTTTGTGGCCGTAAGTAAGTACAATAAAGAGCTCGTTTCAGTGACGCCTGTCTGCTTGTCTGTTGACTCCGGCGTTGTTACTATACATCGTGATATATGGTGGAGGTGCTGGATGATGCACCCAACCCTTCCTCCAGCTGCAGCAAACTAGAAGCAGTCCGTCTTCAAGGGTTGACACCTGAGATATGAAGCCTGGCTAAGCGCATCCAGCTGCGAAAGTAAGCTTCGAAGTCCACCATGACCCTATCACCGGCGTCAACTTCTGTGATTCTGAGCACCCTCGCGTACCTCCAATCATCAACGGCTCCACTGGGGAAGACCAGGAAGAGTGGCTTGACCAATTAGAGCGCGCAGCTACACTCAACAGGTGGGAGGCTGACATGAAGCTCCGTTATGTTTTCTTCCCTGGGTGCCGCTGCTAAAACCTGACACGAAAATTCCAGGGCCACCCTGACAACTTAGGATATATTCAAAAGCGAGGTCCTGAAGACGCTTACCATCAACCTGCGCACAGAAGGGGCTGAGATACCGCTGCAGTCAATGATGCAGCAGCCAAGTGAAACTGTGAGCGTGCATGTAAAGGAGATGAAGCGCCTTTTCCAGCGAGCGATCCCGAAAATGACAGAAGAAAATGAAGTCAGATTCCTAATGCGAGGCGCAAGGATGCCACTGTTTTCTGGCCTCGTGAGGAAGCCGCCCAAAGCCGTCGCCTAATTCGCACAAGACGAGTCCAAATTCTAACGGACATTCGACGCCCGGACTCGACATTATAACGACCAGTACAGGTAAATGCAATTTGTCCGGACACGATGATCATCACCAATGACTGGCGGGAAGCTATCCGTGAAGTAGTCCGCGATAAACTTCGTCGACAGCTGCGGGCTTCTCCACAGCCTCAAGAAGCATCTTTGATGAATGTCCTACGCCAAGAAGTGCAAAAGGCGCTTGGAACCCTGGAACTGACGGCCACAGCGCAATAACCAGAGTCCATGAGCTTCGCGCCACGTTACGATGCGCTGCTCCTCGACGAGGGACCCCAAGCCCTGGTCGATACCAACCTGCTCTACCAGAGCGTCGCCAGTTTCCAACCGCCCGCTCCTCTTACGACCGATCTGCAAGCCCTCTGAAATGCAACGCCTGAAAAATCGCATCTGTTTTCTATGTTACCAAGGTTAAGCAGTGCACATCCTGCGACACTTCCCATACAAGCTGATGGGCATTCGCGCTTCCTCCTACAACGCCCCGCGATCGCGACCCGGTCAGCGACTATGCAAGTCGAGGACTACTTGCGATACGCACAGTACTCGCCCAGTCGTCCCTTGAGGTCGCCGCCACTCTCCCGCTTCGCACCGCAAAACCGTTGCTACGCAGTGACTACTCGAGGAAGGTACTCTAGCCCACATAGGGGAAACTGGAGAGAGCAACCTGAAAAAAAAAGGTATAAAATCAAGGCACTAATATAATCAAAGAAATGTATCCAAGAGTGAAGCAAAGTACATTATCAGCTCAACGACTTCAATGTGGCGATAGGAGCTTGCATATGCCAATATATTGGAGCAATTCGTTTCACGTTTTCAATGCGCAGCAATTCTTGCTACACGAAATGTTCGGCAGTGAAAGGCATAAAAGAATAACAGCCGTTGCGACTAAAGCTGAATATAATAAAGAGTTTGTGTGGTCCTGTTAAGTTTTTGCGACTTTGTTGTTACGTGCCGCTGCAGCAAAAAAAAATCAAAACATGTACATATTTAAAAATCAGGCGATGGATTTACAGCAACCGTGCCAGTTTTGAAAGTGACATTCAGCAGCTCATCACGCCTCGCACAGGCTTTCTGAGCACAATATGTTAAGGTTCATGTTCAATGAAAAAAAAATTTAGTTTAGAACCAATTCAAGCTACCTGTCGTCACCAAGAAAACTGTTAAAACAAAAAAATTCGAAATGATATGCTTTGCATTAAAGTGCCGAAATATACCGTGATTCGAATACTGAAGCAGCATTATATCTCAGGAAATCATTCCGTATACGCATAATTACGCTGAAATCAGACTGGCAAAACAATGTCAACAACTCGTGTTTGCTGACAATAGCAACCCGACCGGCAACGAGCGTCATGGCTGACGTCAGTTGATATATTTCCGGTCACTTGCATCGACCACTCCAATTTCCTCTGGTATTGACCGCCGCGGTCTCGAAAAGGTTATTCCTTACATGTGTTGCTCGGTTACTCACTTAGTCTTGGATATAGATATCTGCCGTAGCCGGCCGTGATTTGCTCGAAAACAAGTTTTCAAGTTGGACGCGTTCTTTTTTTAATTTTGGCGATTTTTTTTCTCAGAATGAAACGATGTTGTTGTAGCGTGCAGGTGACACTGCCTTTAATAGAAGATACATTAACCGCTGTTCTCCTCCTTTATAGATTCTGGGGCTGCTGAATGATTGTCATGCAATGAGATTGGTAAGTTGTAAGGGATGCAAATCTGACCACTACTTGCGCTCAAACAAGGCGTCGCGGTCACACAAACGGATCAATTCGCTTTCATAGAACATTCGTTTCGTTTTCGTCTGCGTGGTTAGAAAAGGCCATTACCTTCTTTATTTCCGCCTTTTGCCGTCAGCTTCGCAGAAGCAGAAAAGCCCTGCGTTAGCAATGGCTATTCGGTCATTACAAGAGCATGTTTTCATGGGTAACTAACATAATGTTATTAAAGCCTAAACTGTAGCGTGCTCAAGGCCGCAGTGCCTAATGTACAAGTTGAGTTGATATCGCTATTCGATGAGGGTAGCAGATCCTGAAAGAGGCGATTAATAACCAGTTTTCAACCAGCAGTATGGTCATGTTAGCGATGCGTATCGAACGAAAAGCGTGGTCGTTATTTATTGTCGGGCTGAGGAAAATGGGCGCTAAGAGATCAACGCAGAATGCAGAACGCAGTGAACATTCATTTTCGATGACAACTTTCGCGGAAATAAAAGAAAAGGAAGAAAAGTTAAGCATGTCCGGCTGCTATAATCATTAGGCTTTCTTAAAATATGAACCTTAGCCGATGCGATTAGTGTGCATATCGTACGCTGGTCTGCAGCCACTTAGAAGAGAATAAGTTACGAACGCCTGTAGAAATAATTGCTTTCAAAGACTCTACTTTTGTGTTTCAAAATTTCAGGATGCCGACCCATGATCATTATTTCACAGATGTTAAGAACTTTTATGACGGGCTTCATTTTCATATTCTGTTAGCTGGAAGTCATGCCGGGAGCAGGAAAATAAGGCGTGGAATGTGGCCAGTGTGGTCTACGTCATCTCATCGTAGCTGTAATATCACTGGGTTTCAAAGAAATAAGAGTATCATCTGGACAAGCAATGATCAAACATAAACTGCTGCTAATAAATTAAAAGCAACTAAGTGAATTGTATGAAAAAGTGTGTTAGGCTGGATATTTTGTTTGAAAGCTGCTTAACGAGTGTTCGTTCATTCATCGGTAAAATATCAGAGCGCATGAATTAGTCCTGACAGAGTGATTTGAAGGAAGTTCTTATCCGGGGCTGATAACACTGCGCGCATAGCCATGAGACTAGCTTTAAGGTTGTTTGTTACGAGTATTTTAACATAACTTATTTGGCAAAATTGTGACGCATTTAATTGAATTCCGACTGAAGAAGAGGATATAACCTTACTATGTCAATCAGGATATTTATATGAGCGCATGCCCGAGCGCATAAGTAGGCAATGCAAAAAGGAGTGCATGAAATTTAATGTAAAAAAAAGAACTGATCTTTTGCAGAACTGCAAGGGGCTAACAATTTTTAATGCGTAGTAATCAGGAATCTATTGGAAGGTGCAAAGGAGCACATCTATTCCAGCAAATGGGTGAACGTGTATCCTAAGAATGAGAAAAGAATTATCCGGTAATTAATACTCAACCGCAGAACACTTTAAAGTACTTATATGATATGGGCGCAGCAGCTTACCAGTATCCACAAGCACAAAATAAGCAGCGCGCAATAGTGTCAGCCTCTGAGTACTTTTTTGTAGGAGTGAAGAACAGGTAGCCAATGTCTGGTGAGGTAACCAAATTAATTTAAAGGAAAAAAAAATAAACGCTGGTGACAGTAAGACAGGAAAGCAGCTGGGATAGGGTGGCCACCGCTGGCATAGGGCAGGGTTATGAACGTAGGGGTTATGAAGCTGATGAAGAATGGACTCTGCACGACTATGTGGAAAGTTCTGCAAAATCCTTGCTGAGAAATTGACGCGTCCGAACTGCTTTCATTATTTTTTTGTGTCGGTGCTTTGGAACTATAAATCCATGCGTTTGACATTCCGACAATTTTAACTTTGAAACGCTTATTGCAAGCCGCACAGAAGTAATGAGAAGAAAAAGGAGTTTGTATGAAGCAGAAAATGTACTAAAATCTATATGGCTTCGCACAAGTTCCGCTTAACGTGCTTTACTTATTTCGGAGTTAGTTATGTGTTGGCAAGCTTCGGTATGGGCTGCCCGTGTAGCGTACATATATTCTTTATGTTTTTTGTGAGCGAGTGAGTGAGAAAATGAATTGTTGTAATGATAACAGCGGACGTCTCGTTCCACAACCGTAGAATTTTGTGCTGTTGTCACAAATGACTTGGACGAACAGGCAGAAAAGACGCCGCTAAAAGCCTAAAACACTGCTTTCCCCGGTGTGCTTATTGTACAAACGTGACATTTTATAAACAAGGGTCCCCGCCATTTTCACGATATTATAGTGGTTATCCTTTCATATCCGAGTTTTGAAAGCATAGGAGTATGTTTTAAAGAAAGTGAATTTTTGGAAAAAGTACAAAGTAAATTCACCTGCAACTTTTATACAGATGCACGTTCCTCGTTATGGTCATGTGACGTAAAGACTCGTCTTTAACTTAATCTGCTCTTTTCTTGACGTTCATTATTTTGCCTTCTAAAATAACAGTGAGGAATCTAAACGCTCTTAACGATGCGCATTAAACGAGTCGTTCGCCGCTAAAACTTGCAAACTGAGCAGCTAAATTGGGTAACGTTTGTCGATTTCTTCATTCACTATGCCAAGAGATGCTAAAAGAAGCAAGTTTCTCGCAATGCAACAAAGTTCGTTTGAATCCATAACGGTCAGGATTGTGCAGCGAGCGTGAACTTCAATCACGCTACCCCCTTCCCCCTGCAGAAAACAGCGTTTCTGCACTAATTCGTTTTGCTGTTTCCCTTCGGCACTAGAAGTCACTATTCTCAATGAGTACAAAACTACAGCAATACTGACACCAACGCCGTCTGAGGACGAACATGAAGTGACGCACGGGAGATGTAAGCGAGTTTGTACCTTCTCAGGAGCAGGGCGTGTGAAGAGAACTGAAAAGACAAGCATAAATTGAGCTTAAAGGGACATTGACGACAAATAACGATCAGTCTGTATCGATAGGGTATCACTTTTGAAATTTTGAGCAGACCACTCCCATCGAAAACGACGCTTTCATGTGCTAGAAAAAAGCCAAAGAGATAATTTCAGGTATCGCCATCACCAGCCAATTTCGCAAGTAAAATGCGTGCGTCGACAGCAAATTTGCAGCCCGGATCCCAGAGGCTACGTTACGACGCCATTCAATTCAAAACGATGCCAACTTGTCCAATTTTCCAATTTTATCCTCTTTAAAGGCGTGGTTTGTTGCCGGACAAGCGTCAGAAAGAGGCAAAGAATAAATTTTTACTGAGAACAATGATTGGATCGAGTTTTGCCATCAGTGTCACTTTAAGGCACTGCAATGCACCTGACGAAGACAAGGAAGAGGTACCTTATGATGGCGTATTTTATTATATTCCTGGCACTTCTAATTTGTTTTTTTTTCTTAGAAATTTTCAACAATTAATACAACTATTTTTCCTAGTTTCAGTCATTCCACTATTCTACTTCGCCGCCTCACGCCTTTTTTTCCAACGCAAATACTTCCTTGGCATTTACCACCGTGTCTTGGCCTTGGCCCTACGAGGGTATGTGTCATGTTTACTGAGGTAAAGAAGAAGATGAAGATGATGAAGATGCAGATGAAGAAGAAGACGTGCCACTGCAGAAAAATACGTGGACAGGAACGTGAAGACGGGGAGAAGAAAAGAATGAGGCTGAAACAGAAGTTTGGAGGCGGTGCGCAGTCGTGCTGAGGAGACGTGCAGCAGATGCAGCCCGGGAGACCGAGGCACGATTCGGTGATATAGACCCCGCGACTGTCGGTCAGTCCTGAGGACGAAACTACGTGGGTGCTGTGTCGGACCACTAACGGCATTTTGGTGTTCGACGTGTTGTCATGGACACGCCGTACGGACTACACGATCAAGAGGAACAGTGAGCTAGGGTGTCTGACTACATTTCGTGAGTGGAGAATAAGCGTATTGTGAGAGAACTTCACCATGCGACATTGCACAAGTGTATAACACTCCATCTACGTCTCTGGTGTTCCATTTTGGTGTCTCCTATTCCGCATTGTTTCTGTGTATAAATTGTCCTAACCGGGTAGGACAATTCATGTAATTTCACTCTAACGGCAGTCAGTAGCGATCCGCCCTTCAGTGCATGAGGGTAACATCACAGCACCCTTAATAACAGAGTATACATAATGATTAGATTTATCGGGGTTACAGTGTTCCTCATATAATAACGATGAGATCATTACAAATTGCCAGCAGCTGAGCCCCACTGTAAAGAAAAAAAAACGGGTGCCTAAGAGTTTGAGCCTAAAACGAAAATTGAGCTTTTCGAAACAATTGCTGGCAGATTAACGTAGCCCGTCAAGGACGCAGACAAAAATTTGCGAACCTGCCGTTAGTTGAGGAAGAAAAAAAAAGCAAAGGAGGCTATCAGTGAGCGACCAATAAGCAAAAAAATGACAGAAACGAAGAAATGAAATAAAAGTCATTATGGCAAAGAGAGGACCAGGAAGCTAAGCTCTTCGTTGGGAAACAATGAACTGATCTTGCTCTATAGCGCCCTAATGGGATATTTCGTCATTGGGAACGCTTCTTTCTGGCTCCTTCTTTCCACGCACGAGCGGAAGCAGGACAGAGTGCAGGGAGAAACGTAGCTTGCCTGAGGTCGGCTGAACGAAAAGGATCTGACGCTATGGCTACGGCAGTGTAACGGAAAGTTCAAGGACAGCTAGTGGGTAGCTGGAATGTAATCAGGTCGGAAGTCGGAAACGCGTCTTGATGCGCATAGTAGCATGCTGCTTTTAATGCCTTCGTCCATTGCGTAGCCACAGGCAGTCATACTGATGGATTCCACGCGCGACGACTAGGAACAAGGGACAAAACAACGGTCAGAAAACAAGCGAGCTTGTCTTGTGATCGTTGTTTTGGGACTTGTTCCTAGCGCTAGCGCATAGAATCTATCAGTGTGTATAACCAACAAGCCCCAGTCGGCGCATTGCATACAGACAAAATATATATGAGTCTAATTAGAACGTTCAGTTGGGCGAGTAGGTATATATGCATCTGTTATAAAACAGCGCGAACAACGACGGACAAGAACACGAAAGATACGGGACATGTCCTTCTTGCCCTTGTCCGTCGTTGTTCGCGCTGTTTTACAAAAGAGTGTAATTAGAGGAGACTCCCCGCGCCACTGAAGTTTCGCGGGTGATAATCACATATACAGCAAGTGCAACCGAACGCTGTCCCGGAATTGCTTGTGAATCGTCTTCGCGGTTCATTCGGCTTTCGCTTGCCATCGGCGCCCAGTTGCTTCAGACTATGCCTTATCGTGATGACAGTTTAAAAAGCGATAATACTACTACTCACCTTGAGTGTCTCCTCTTAAGGATGAAATATTGATAAAAAGAGGAATTAAAAAAGAACAACGCATATACCTCCCCTATTCTGCCGTTCGAACAAAAAAAAAAAGAAGCAGGCAGATGTGCAAGCAAAACAAAACAAAACAAAACGCTGTAATTGAAAAGAAAAGCTCCCAAGCATTTTAGTGACGCTTCTGTAGCATCTCTAGAAGTTCTAACCTTAGGAGGAGGCAGGGCCAGAGTTCTTAGTTTCCATAGATTTAGAGCAGTGGGGATCCATAACGAGTCACATGGTGTGGCCTAAACCAAGCACTCCTTGGGCTTTGAAGTTTTTGACAACGGGAGTAGTTCTTGTTTTGTTTTGCTTTTTGCAAGGGTGTAAAGGTGAGCTGCAACTATTTCATATTAGCACAAGCAATAGAAGTGTTTACGTATAGAAAGAGTTTTGATCTGAAGGCGCTTGATTTGGAAGGAACAGGAGTAGCGAGCATAAGATGTGATGTGACAAAGCTGCGTTAGCAGTAATTGCTGTACATTTCACATTTACGTTGATCGTCTCGCTATTGCGTCTTTAAATTTGATTTCGCGGCGGGTTACTGGAGGGAGGCGGGAGAAAGGTGGTGGGTGCAAGGCTTTTGGAGAGTAGACCGAACGGTTGCGTGCCCATAATTGCACCCACAGGAGCCAGCTGTGAAGTAGACACCAACCGCCCTCCTTCTCCGTGGGCGTGCGCACGCACACACGTGCACATGCAAGTGTACACACATATGGGCACGCACACACACACACGCACACACAAAGCAGGCAACCAGCTGATACCGGAATCACCATGCACGAAACGGTAAGCTTCAAGTGGGCTTCCCGCCTATCCAGCTTACTCCTCCATGAGTTTGGTAGGTGGCTACCGTGAGTGAACAACTAGGAACAAAGAGCGTCCGAGTTTCAAGTCTCAACCATATGTGTTTACCAAGCTGCAGTGCGATTATTCGTGCGGTTGGGTGGTTCTTTGTTGTCGCAGCAGTGCCTCTATATTTGTCACGAGATGAATGTGAGCACCAAATTCTCCAATGTGCCACTATTTATTACAGTTGCTGCACCGGGAAGACGTTGGTAGCCTCATACGAACTTTGCGCTCGTGTGTTCGTGTACAATCGATGAGCAGAGAGAGAGAGAGAGAGAGAGATCGAGAGAGAGAGAGAGGAGTCTAGAATGCTTCTGTGTTGTTTGAGAGAGCACAGATGGGTATCTTGCGCCGTGCGCACCTGGAAACCAGGGGCGCTTACACGAACGCAGGACACAGTTCAGTGACGCCAGTAGCGGCGTAGGTAATGCTCCCTCCGATGCGGGGGATGCACTCATTGGAATGCATATACCGGTCCCATGATGCAAACTATTTGCTTGTACTTAGGAGTCAAGGCATATGTAGTTTCACCATCTCTGGTACTGTTCGCCACACTGTAAAGACAAAACGAAGCCGCAGGAGTTGGTATGAATGATTTTACGGTTACGAGCTTGGTGCTGACGAGCTATGATCGGGATGTGGCAGTGAGAAGGCCCGGGCCTGCTTGATTTAAAGGCGTAAGCCTTACTTGCCCCATTGAGCGAAAACCCTTCTTTGTGTTTCAAAACACTCGATGGTACCCATAGCAGATGGCGTCTTTATGCAACTTGGCAGGTGGTGTTTAAATTAATGATTGGTCGCACAATGTTGCTCGGGTCAAAATAGATCGCACAAGTCTCACCGGTAGCAGCACCTGCTATCCTAGCGCAGAGGCGTACAGCTTAACCGCTGCACCACTGCGCAAGGTGTGTATGAGGACTCTCAGTGGTCTATGAACGTTAAGTAGAGAAAGGCCAATTTTGCATATATGGGAATTATTCCAGCACCCATCAGAAGGAGTGTAGCAATGTCGCGGCGGCGGCGGCTACGTAGAACCATGCAGAGGTAAAATTGCAAGCTGCGCTGGTTACATTACGCCGCAGCGTGCGGCGACTGCGTTCACAAAGTGAGCGGGCGGGCTTACGTCTTCTTACACGCAAGCAGTCTGAAGTGTCTCTGCTGACTTTTTTAGGAAGACTCAGACAAGGCAGGGTTGATTTCCCCACACGTTGCCTGCCTTTTCAGCGTAATGTGGTGGCCAATGGCTAACTGGACTGAGATTTAATGAGCGTTGTGCGAGAAAATCTTGCGATCAAGGAAGGTTTGACGCGCACTATGGCAGCGAATATGGTTGATTTGAGGGACAGGAGTTGTTTCGCAGAGTACGACGATGGCTAAGACTTTTGTTTTCATGGAGAGGATGGCAAAAATGAAGAAGTGAGGAACAAGAAGGTGATTGATGAAAACCGGCGACTGTCTTTTTGACTTCCTGAGTGTCAGCACAGCAAGAAGAGTCTGTTACGTAATAAGTATGAGGCGGAGATTGGTACTCCTAAGTGTGTACAGGAAAGGTTTTTTGCGGATACTGTTTTTCACTGAATATGACGGCGCACCACTGACTAGTGAGACAGATTGCTGTGGCAAGTGTACTTGTCAAGAGCTCGCTTGCGCATTGCACTGTTGTTCACTAATACATAGTGAAAGGACATCCATATGAACAGTCCTCAAAGCGTGGACGTGTTCTTCTGAACGCAACATTCGGCAGATGTTGCTGTTGGCGAAACATCACGAGCCGGGGATGATGAAACATACTGCTTGATTTATGAGGACCTCAAAGCGGCATGACTTCCACAAACTTTTTGATTACTGTCTCCGGAAGACAGAAACACACAGTTGCAAGTATTACGCGTTCATTCTTGCGTTTTCTGCGTGTGGCAGCTTCGTGAAACTGATTTCGTTCAAAAGAAAAGCAAAACAACCACCCCGACGTAATATATAGTTACAAATGGTGCCTCCAAGTCAGACCATTTCCCTCGTCACGAATTCACCTTTGATTGTGAACTTCGCCTCGCTTCCATTTTCGTTTGACAATTTTCGTATTTTTTCGTTTCCTTTATATACAAGGGATTTCCATTTATCCTTCCTGCCACATGTTGTGCTCCGGCGACGAGATTTTCGGGTCTTTACGTGAATTGCCAGAAAAGCTCCGAAAGCAGCGGCGTTCGGGCCGGGGGTTTACACACTAACAACAACATCTTTGCTGAACTGCGCAGCTAAAAAGCGCGCTTTGTTCGGGGATTGTGGTGCTGTGTAACACTTGCGAAAATATTTGAATTCCGCCATGTGCACGCTAACCTGAAAGGCGCCGTGAAAAAAAAAACAAAAACAGAAAGACGTCGCCAACGGAAACTCGAGATAAATAAGGTGCTCGAGATGACGAAGCGGCGCACATAGTGAAAAATAACAAAACCGAATACTAATAACGTTTTAAAGAAAAAAAACACGGTACCACACGTGCGTCGCTTTTCCAACCCTTTCATATTACGGAAGTTGTGTCTTTGCTCTAGCGTTTGCTTTCGTATGCTACTGTAGACCCGGAAATGATAGAGGAGCGGCTTATCGACAGAGAACTTTTGCGCCATGCTGTTGTCAGTAACTCGGTGACTAAGAAAATTCTTTCTGCTGCCGATCTCGCTTCATTGCAGACAATCTGCCAGCGTGCATTACAAGAGTATACTCTGAGGTGCGGCGTTATTTTTAGCCATGAACTGTGTATCGAAGCAGAACACAATAGAGAAGTCTTATTTTGACACTGTAATATAGGAGTAGGTGCAGTAGCATTTATTCTATCATTAAACATAAAAAGATAACAACCGCAAAAAATACATTCAGAACGTCCGTAAGAGGGATCAAGATGTAAGCAGGTGAACAGCTGCGCGAGTTCTCAGCGGGAACGCTTTCAGACGTGTCAGAGCTCAAAGGCGGGGGGGGGGGGGGGGGGGTGTTCGACGACAGGAAAGAAAAATTAAGAGAAGAGCACGATGAATACTTACAGTGAGGGCTTTGCGTCGGAAACTGTGTCTAGGCTGATATAGTGAAACATTTACGCTATGCTAATCTTCAGTCACTTTGGGAATGCTGAAAAAGTTTTATTATTTGCTACTACCTCTCACTGATGTGATTTTATGGCTGAAAATAAGGTGCACCGAAAAATTACCAGAAATTCATTTTGAATCTTGCATATCGTAATCTTGCGGTGTTTGTTACTTTTTAGCCTTGTTTATTGCGTAACGAAATAGAAATGGCACGATTATTTAGAAGACCAATGGTTATGAGGATTGTGATTATAGAAATGAGGACAGGGTTAACTGCAGAGGAATGGGAGAGGCCTATGTCCTCCACTTAGCGTAATAAGGCTGACTATGATGATGATGATGATATGAATGGAAAAGGATGAACTTATAAAAAAAAATTGAGAAGAGACCAATCATTGATCCCCTGCGTCTAGGCAGCATAGGATGCTGCGCTGTCGTGTGACAGAACCACCGCCGCTAAATCTGGCCAGACTAGTAGCTATCGTGTATATCCTCTTTCGCTTCGCGCGATGGGCACATATAATACCCTGGGAGAGGAAACGCACTTTGGATTGTTCTTGTTCAGCATATAACCTTTGAATGATGACCTCAAGCCTGCAGTTGGCGAAAGGCTTACTGATGTTGGGGTGTACCGGCCATAAAAATAATTTGTAATATAACGTTCTTGTTCAAATCATTAAACTTGAAAACTCTGAAAATCTGATAACATATGGATAAGGTTTGGGTTGAGTAGCGTTACATTACTCGTAGAGAAAGAGGCAAAGGATAACGAAGAGTGCCTTTAGTATATTTTGTGGGTACAATTATTTTAGTGAGGCGCTAAGCATTGACCCCGAAAGCCAGTGTTGCGTGTTGTGTAACACAGACCACAACACTCTAAAAGCTAAACTTTTCCTACGTTTATATAAGCAGTGATATGTCTCAGGTGCGAACACTTGTTTGTATTCACGCCGAAAATTGACGTTGGCGCTAACACGGCCCCCCCCCCCCCAAAAAAAAAAAAAATTCCTTACAGGTGTACGTGTTTATTAGAATGCATGAAACAATATTCTCGAACGTGCTCTTGATCATCGACAGTTTATTATGTGCAGCGTCGAGACAGATAAAATACCTACAGACCCCGTAGGAGTGATTGCGCGGGGTCTAACAAAACAGTGCCTGCCATTTCGGCCAAGTTGGTGTCAGCATAAGGCCTTTCAGAATAAACTGTCCCCCAGTGACCCATACTGTTACTTAAACCAACCCAGTCCAAGTAGCTGATCTGTCTGTCTATTACAATGACTACCATCAGAAACTCACTTAATGCCCAGGATTTTATATGACACCACGGATGACGTCACCAATAGTAGTAACTCGTAGGAAATGCAAAACGCCTCAGTGAACGGCCTTCTGCATTGGATGACAAATGCGTCCAGTTGTCATAAAACGCAATAAGCGTGACATGGAGTCAAAGACCCCAATGTCACTGAAGTAGTAGTCCCGAGACGGTGAACTCAGGTCAATGTGTAAAGTTTTATTCCCTGGAGAAATGCCTCGGTACACTTAAAGTAGGAATAAGCGTTATAACTCACACCTCCTTTCACTGCCACCGTTTTTATCGCACACGCAATGTCTTTCCTGTAGGTCTAAAACCACGCACAATAAAATGTGCATAGGTATGGCGATTTAGAATTATGAGATTGGCTTTACAAAAGATACGAAAAAAAGAACTCTTACGGGTGGTATATAGGATAGCCGAACGGGACATAAATAAGGTCTAAGCTAAGTCTGATACCAGAACAAAGAAACTTTAGAACACGAAAAAAAAGAAGGCTCATTCTACAAATGTATGTAGGGATAGCTTGCATGACAAGAGAGCCAGAACGTTCTAAAACAACTCTAAAAAAAAGTCGTCAATAAAGAAGAGCAGTGGAGTGCAAGTAAGGGTAACGGAAGCGAGAGAGAGAGAGAGATAGGGAGAGAGAGCAGGAGGGACGAATATAAACGAGCCCCTCGCGTGGCAGCCGAGAGACGTATCAGTGTAGATAACGCGGTTTGAATTTCTTTCGCGGCGCTGTCACAGGCTGTCCCGAATGAGCACGGTGCATGCACCAGGCTCCTCTGCTCTCTCACGCGTTCCTTTTTTTTTTAAAACTGGCAAAAAAAAAATATCCTGGGTAGAAAAGAGCGCGTGAGAAGAGATCGCAGATGCCAGCCCTCAGTGGAATCGAGCAAAGGTCTCAAGCGGAGACTGTGCGGAGGGAAACAAAGAAAGGCGGTGGGTGGAAAAAAGAAAGATATACAGAAAGCGGACTGGGATAGAGAGGGACGGGCTCATCTTTATTTCATGATCCCGCAGACACGCCGGTCTACCTCTGACGGGGCGCAGACCGCAGAGAAAGGATCTGCGCGGTTCACTGGCGTGGAAGGTGTGAGGCATGTGTGGAGGTGCGTGAGGAAGGATTGCAGTAGGGATTACCTTGCGAATGTCCTTGAAATGTTCCTGTCAGGGAAAGGAACAGAGGACAGGACGGCTAGGAGATGAGTTGTACGATGTTAGCGAAGTTATTTGGTTCTGGTCAATACCAATGATTATATGGTAGGTTAGGAGGACCTGGTAAGGAATCCTAATTAAAGAGATCTTAAAGCACGAAACTAGAGGTGTAAAGACTATTGAAAACGTAGGGAGTACTACAGATACAGTTCGAGGGGAAAAGAGAACAGAAAGAAAGCACGAAAATTGAGCTCCAAGGCTGAGCAGGGAATTAAACGAATGTGCGTTTCATGGCACCAGTGGGCAGTCTTGAGTGAATGGAGCAAGTTGGTCTCTATAATGACGTGCTGGTGTAAGAATGAAAGACAATTCGAAAAAAGTGAACACCATTGAGAAATCAGGGCGTATCGCCTGAAGGCCAGCTTTGCTTGCAAAAGTACAGCCAGGCTTAGCTGAGGTAAGTTGCTGCACGAAGTACCTGTCAATTCAAATTTCACAACGACGGAAAAATGAAAATTAATGAATAAAAGGGACCCGCCGCGGTGGCTCAGTGGTTAGGGCGCTCGACTACTGATCCGGAGTTCCCGGGTTCGAACCCGACCGCGGCGGCTGCGTTTTTATGGAGGAAAAACGCGAAGGCGCATGCGTGCTGTGCGATGTCAGTGCACGTTAAAGATCCCCAGGTGGTCGAAATTATTCCGGAGCCCTCCACTACGGCACCTCCTTCTTCCTTTCTTCTTTCACTCCCTCCTTTATCCCTTCCCTTACGGCGCGGTTTCAGGTGTTCAACGATATATGAGACAGATACTGTGCCATTTCCTTTCCCCAAAAAACCAATTATGATTATTATTAATGAATATAAGCCATAGTTCAGCGTGTAGGCCTTATTGTGACGGTAGTAGATGGCAACGACTGAAATAAAGCAGCTCGAAAGACATTTCGGCTCTCGCATGGGAGCCATCTACTTTCTTCATGCACCACACCCAGATTCCGTCAGACCCTGAACTTCAAGTGGCCTGAAGGTTAGCACGAGTGTCTAATTTGGAATGGGAACTGTGAACGTATGAAGGACACAGTAACATACAAGAGCAAGATCTTTCGATGACTATGTTTTTTTTCAGAAATCACTCACAATGCCATTACAAGCACTTCCTCACTTTTGAAAAAAAAAGAAAGGTTCAAAACGCTCCTTTCAACGGCTTTCATGGAGTGCTCGAGCCTCCGACGCATGCCTAAGCAGCTTCTTCAGGATTTACGAACCTCTCAACTAGCGCGCCGTCTTTACTCCAGAAAACTCAAGCTAATCGTTCAGTGATAGGTCAGCAGTGTAGGCTGGATGTTGGCGGTGCGCGCGGATGAATTGCCAAGGCGAAAAATGATTCCCCACAACTGGCGCTTGGGCGCTGTTCTTACATCTTCCCGAAAAATATTGTTAAGCATATTTTTTGTGTACCGGCATGCAGCCACAGTTATTTGCGTTTTCACAGGAACCATTCAGACGTGACCTCCTTCTCGAATAAATCTTTTTTTTCCCGTTCTGTATTTTTACAGTGTTTCTCTTTTATTGGATGACATTATCATAAATAAAAAAATTCATTGTTCGAGTGAGAATTTTTCTCCTTGAAGAACTAATAAAATCATGTGGTCTCCTTTCTTACGATGCAAGAAGCGCGTCGAGTTTTATGTGTTTCAGCATTTATTCGAAGCGCTGAACATAGATGCGTTTTTATTACTTTGTATAAGCCTCAGAAAGATATCGGAATAAAAATTTTCTTTATCGAAGATGGTCGCTAGAAATTTCCGATGCTTGCAAAAATCCCATTGATCATGTACGTTTCTTCAGTTCTTATTATCACTTTGATTGTCTCTTGTCAGCGTTTTTTTCCCTGTGGCGGTGTTTCCCATACTAAGTACGGTCACCGAGCACCCACTCATCTAGTCTTTCTGCCTATTTTAATCTTTTTAAAACAAAAATGAACAAAAGCTACCTGGGCAAGAGAGATGATCCTGAAAGGCTGCTGCTGAGGTTTAAAGTTTTGAGGCTCTTTTAACTACTTTTTTTTTCAATAGAAAAAATTATCTCGCAAAAGTGCGCCTTTCCTACCCCAGTGAATGCAGCGAAATGATTAAGAAACATATGGCAACCAAAGCAATTCTACCGCGAACAGTGCCAAGCCGGAGAATTTGAATCTCGTCCGGATGAATGTGAAAAGACGACACTACTCGACGCAAATTTGTTGTTTCGCTCGTGCAAGAAATTTGTCTAGAGGCTTGCTAGCACAGGGCCATTCCTACCAACACGTGCCTAAAAACACGGACATGTCTACTAACACTAACCATTAGGAAAAAACAGCACGCACCTGGGGTGATCGATGTGCGTCAAAGTTCTTTCTAAAATGACAGGTTTGACGGCACCACTCGTAGGCCTCGCGCCACAGAAACTAGAAAGCACAATACGCGCTAGAGGAATCACAAGCAGAGGTGCACTGCCACTCCGTGGGCGCCCGTGGGCTCACTTGAAACCGCACACGAGCGAAGGAAGAAGGCGGCGCAAGCTGGTACGCCCCGTGTCCTGAGAATACGTCGATCGCGACCCCACCGTATTTGCCGAGATTTTTCGAGCTTGGTTGCGGCGCTCTTCGAGCGGCGCAGGTGA
>NC_135500.1:141868365-141903365 GCF_052857255.1 Amblyomma americanum
CCCTAGTGTAGCAGTGTGCCATCCCATTGGTATTCGCTGAGGTAGGACGGATCTCTCTGCTTCCTGGCGCAAAAATTTCTTTTTGGAAGGCCTCCAACGAGAAATGTGCTTGGAATGAATCTCTCCCTGCTTTCGCTTCTGCAAAAACCTCGTATTTGGTTAAAGTAAGAATATTCGTTTAAAGCACGACTGCCATGATGAGCCTAGGAAAAGGACTCCTGAATACGAAACCTATGCTTATTGAAGTCATGTCTTATCTGTGCGATACATGTCCCGGGCGATTAACAATGCAGGGTTTCAGAGTGCCGCAGCTCTTGTAGAATTCTGTTTGTGCATTCAACCTGGTTCTTTCGTGCAAAACCACCGGTATATATGTCACATTTTTATGAAACAACTGGAGCATAGCTATTGCAAAAAGCGCGATCAAAACAAATCATACCCAGTAGGGACAAAGTCTGCTGTTTACTTCCTTCAGTTGTCCTTGCTCTGCGCATGTCGCGGCCGCGGTGGAATCTTCATTAGGGCGCAAATACAGCAACATTTTCATAGATAAGTTTCGCGACTGTCCGCAATGTGTGTTGCTAGCCTAGCGTGAAGCGTGTAACTTTGACGCGTACACCGCTGTGTAGCTCCGTGTGAAATTTGAAATTTGAAGAAATTCGTAACCAAAAGATGTGTGCTCCAGAATTATTTTATCTGGAGCCTTCAGGATTATTGCGCGTGTTAGTGATTTTTTCTAAGCAAAAAGAACCCATAAACGCTTTGTTCTCGAAGTTCGGAGAAACATTTAGTTTCTATTTTTTCTCCAGTGCCTATTTGTGTAGGAAGTAGATGATCTGTGCATATCTTCAGAAAGGCAAGTCGTCTTGTGGGAGAAGGCAGCGCGTAAGAAGGAATCACCTAACCAGGAAATGCACATTTCCCTTAGAAAATACTCTATGGACAGTTTATAAAATTTGATTGTCTGGGGACAAGACAATATAAATCCTGTAGACCATATTGACAAAAATCTATAGACGCTCTACAGACTCTTCATAGACTTTTGTCAATAAGGCCTACAGGCTTTTTAAGTCTAGTCCATAGACAGTCAAATTCTATAGATAGTCTATACGTGACGTATACATTTATGGCTTTACACTTTTAGTAAACTTTTATACATAGACATTCTATAGACTAAGAATAGACAAAAGGAAATATCTATATGGAGGCGATAGTGTCTATAAGAAGCGTATAGAAAGTCTGTTGATCATATTAATAAGCGTTTAGAGCAGGAGTATCCCACACAGGGCCGCGCAGAGGTGCCGCCCGCTGCCCGCCGGCCCTCCAAGCTTCATCCTTAATTCCGCCGAAAACTACCCCCCCCCCCCCCCCTCTTTCAGGAGCCAGCTTCACCACTAAACTTGTTTTGCAAATGAAGTAAGGACAAAAACTTACGTCCGCGAGGATTTTTTTTTTCGTGTAAGATCGCGAGGATAGCACTCAACCCATAGGCGGCAAAACCGCGTTCCTTCTCGGCGAACAGAAGTGAACCTTATAAATGCGTTACCTTAAGGCATAATGATAGTGAGCAAGTGTGTCATTAGAAAGGAAGAGAAGAAAATTAAAAAAAACGAACAAAAGGAATAAAAAGGAAATAAAAATTAAAATCAACAATGTTTTCGCGCTCAAAGAACATAAGTACTTGCAGTCTTAAATGCTCTGTGTAATTTTTCGCAATGCGGCCCATGTAACCTACATGAGTTTGAGACTCCTGGTTTAAAGTTTATGAGCAAATATTTCGAGCGCTTTCGATGCATACGCGCGCAAACCCACATGGAACAGTTGCTTGCGAAGCAACGCAGGTGTGGCCAGCTACTCGAAAGTGCGGAACATTCTAAACAACACTTCTAATCACAAAGCTATGCTCAAGGCCTGCATGTACAAAATGGGACGAGGCGCACCACTGAGCCTAAGGGTAGGTTCTCCACTAGATTACTGATTGTTTTTTGTGGGACTAATGGCTACGGTAACGCAGTTACTTTATACAAATGACTCACCTCTGCAGAAGTTTTGAGTCCATTCTGGCTTAGAGCACAAGTGCCCAGGCCGCCTTGCAGTGAGTTATGATTGCGGCGTTGCAGGTCAATTTAGTTTCTTTAGCAAAATGAAGACAAAGGGGTTACTTGTGGCATAGAGGAGCACAAAGGCAGCCTCTTAGTACTGAAGCCTTCTCGTTGGTACGTCTAGCCAGTGGACTAGTTAGCGTTCTTCAATCTAGACAGAAGCGCATGTCAGCATGCCATGCATTTTGGTTAGGAAGGCAGCAAAAAAAAAGGGGGGGGGGAGTGTGCACACATTTGCAGCTCGACGTGGCTGGAATAATGCTTCCGCATTGTGGCCGCTAGCGCGCTTCGACGAAGGAGCGTCTGACCCGACCATGTGCAGCGCGGCTGCATAGTTAAGTTCCCGCGGGTAATTTACCTCACCTTCAAGGAAGGCACAGCCCATTTGCTGGGAAAAGCTGAAGAACGGCGCCTGGGGAACGAGTAAATTGACTGCATAAGGAAGAGGAGGGAGTGGGAGTGAATGCACTACGCTGGAGAGGACTGAGTGAAAGAGGGAGTGGGGAGAGCGAGAGGCTAACAAGGAAGTGGAAAGGTCGACCTGGTCGGAGTTCTGCATGCCAGTGTCGGGTGAAGGAATCGATGGGGAGCCAGTAGAGCTCGGGCTGTGTGAGCGTGCTCGTGAATGCACGGAATGTTTCGCGAGCTCCCGACCGTTGGAAAGCGGCGCCTTCACGGAACGACGCCCTAGACTTGTAGGTTAGCGTGTGAAGGCACAATGTAAACACACTGCGCAAGATAAGAATGCAAGGCTGAAATTACAAAGAATCACAATTTCAGACAAGGTCAGGGAAAGAGTTTTGACAATGCATTGACAGTCACAGGATGAGGTGGAAAAGGCGGCGTGATGGTACCACAAGAAGAAAAATAGACTACGGAATGATGGCAGCAGCTGGACTAGTAATTAGTATGTGGGGTTTAAAAAACGCCTCAAGGATGCACCAATGTGGTGACGGACGCCGTAGGGGAGGACCGCGGATAAATTCCAACTCCTTGAGATTGTTTAATGTGCACCTTAAGAGCGCAGAACATGGCCTTCTATTTTTCGGCCTTCGACGTGCGGCTGCTGTGGCTGGGATTCAATCCCGTTGCTTTAAACGCAGTAGCCTAACGGCGAAACCACGGAGTCACGGCGTCGAGCCGATTTGAAAAAAAATGTCAGGAAATAATGGCAACAGTTTGAAAAATACAAACGCAACCAAACGTAAAGGAGAAAGCCTGAAACAAAAATACAGAACCCGCGAAAACACTATAGTGGTGGAGGTAATCTTTTTTTTGCGACAGCTACGTTGTTTGATTTTACATGTACATAGTTAACGAAGACCGATATGAAAGGTTAAGCGCGCAGCGGTCGCTCCGTGTATATCTAAACAGCGTGGCTCTCGTAAAACGCAGTTGCAACTAGTCAAATCACAAGTTCTTAACGGCTGAGAAATATGTATAAAAAAAGAGCATTTTTTGATATAACAAAACATATACGCTTTGACAAGAGGACTTGTCTGAGACGAAATCAAGTCCTGTTGTCTAAAAATCTAATAGCGCTTCATAGGATTCTGCAAGTGCAGGCGGCATAGCTTATTAGATCGTAAAAGGCGTAATCGCGAAAGAGTTAGCAAGCGGGAAACGCTAGTATTCAGAACTTGCGAGAAACACTTCGTTAATACAACACGTAAATATAAAATAATTTTTCATGTCACTCAGTGTCCAGTTAGAATGCTGAAAAGTACACAGCGTTCCTGGGTTTAATTCTCGCTCAGTATAGGTACAATTGACACAGAAATTATACTATGCAAAATATAATGACGCACGATAAAATGCGAATCATTTTTGAAAGGTCTACATTTTTCAAGGCACTGCCCAAGAATTAAAGAAGGGAAATCTCTCGAGATACTGCTTGCCATTAAAGCGAAAGTGAAAGCTTTTTATTGATTAAGATGAGTCACTCAAGTAGGCCCGCTGATGACAGAAAGAATGATTAGTTAAGAGAGAGAAATACACCATGAATATTCTCCGGAGTATAGAAAAGATTTAAGGTTCTGAGCGCATGCAGCTTATGTTTTTCAGGCTTCCTTGAGTTTTATCCAAGAAACAACACGCATGCTTGTTAACCTTGGAAAAGGAAGGAATACAGAACATTCCACTTAAATAAGAAGCATACTAAGGACATCGATAAATAAAGAGCCATGTCTCTCATGCATACAATGCGAATGTTAAGTCCCTTATCGTGCTCAGGCGCGTTTATTTTTGTATTTCCCTCTAACGCTCACCGCTCATTCCCCTCTGGGGTTGTAAATGTGCACACGTCACTTCTCGCCCCTCCCCTCCCTTAGAAATTTCCCGCACCGACATTGGCGAATGAGATTAGGGCGGGATGAGAGCTCCGACAAGCAGGCTGTTTTCATTGTTTTCTTCTTCGTTCATCCCCATTAATGCTCACCGACTTGGGTATCTTTGCTTCTTTTCACTTTCTGTACTTGTCTTCTTCTCGAGCATGTCAGAACACCGGGCCTTCCTAGGTCTCTCCCCTCTCTCCTCCTCTTTTCCCCGTCTTTTTCTCTCTCTGGTCCCTATCGTCGGATCCCTACCTTCCCAGGTGTCCTTCACGCCCGGCGAGTGGTTCGGAATTGTAATGCGCTGACGTGCACGGTTAGTGGGCGCGCGCACGTAGAATTTAATGCGCTCCGTCGCTCATGTAAAGGGCAAAGGGCGGTTAGTGGGTGCTTCCACGTTGAAGCTAACGTGATCAGCAATCGGAAAGCTCCACTTTTGTACTCCTTTTACTTTTTTTTTCTTAGCTTCATCCTGGTCGCAACTCTTATTTGGCTCTTTTGCATGCCCAGTGAGACGAATAGCCCCAAAAGACGGGGAAGTGGTCACGCCCTGTTCCAGATACGCAAATGGAACTCTGCAGGAACGAAATTGTTTCTTAGTCCACAAGTGTGCTGTGGCGCGGAATTTATGTAAAACGAATGTGGCGCGCCGTCGTTGAAAAATTTGATCAAACAGGAAGCACAGCTGTGTGCCTACACGGTCGATGATTATATTTGTGTCAGAGCGAGGGTCAGGCGTAATAAAAAAACAAAAACAAAAAATCGAAAGGCGTTTTTGAGATAAGCGAGAATTTTTCGCAACGCAGAGAGGTCCAGCATTAGAAAAATGAGGTTATCGCAGACAGGTTCATTTAGGCTGTTGTCAGTGCGACAGTTTACAGCCCCTGTGGGAGCATGGCCTTAACTTGTGACGTACTGATTGAGGCGAAATGCGCTTGTTGTTAAACACTTATGACGTCTGAAAGAAAAAAAAATGACTGCGTTTACGTCCTGGTGCTTAAATAGTCAAATCAAGGCATAGCTAGCGCAACGTTGTCAATTTTAAAAATCTTTGCCTCTCCACTCCTTTCTTAATCCTTCCCGTTAGTCTACGGCCCAGGTGTTCAACCACTGCAAGACTGCTATCGCGCCTTTGCTTTCCTTGAAAGCACACACGGGGACAGGGTGCGCAAGCGTTTTAAAAGTCTTAGATATAGCTCTTGCTGCGAAGTTATATCGAAGTCCTTTGGTTCTAATGCGAGACCTATCCGCGCAAGCTAGCATTCCTGAGCTTTTGGTTTCTGAGCCGGTCGACTGAGCCTCCATCATGTTCTGATTCCAGGCAGGTTCTGGTTCCTGTCCGGTTCCAGCCAACCGACGGAGTCTTCTAGGCCAGAAGCAGGTCGTAAATACTTATTGCCCCTTTTGACGCAAACATCCAAGGATTGCCTGAGCGCTACCTGGTAGTTGATTCACGACGTTAGATACTATATATGTTCGGTCCTTGTCTGAAGGTTCCCTTTTAGTGCTCCTTTTAACGAAATGCACTAATGGAACACATGCGCTGGGGGCTCTTGAGGAAATTGACTGCTTCTTTTGTAGCAACAAACAATTTGTACTGCATTGTTATCCGTGGAATGGTGCACAATCAACGCCGATGGCACCACCTGTGAGGTCACCGTTTTCTAGCTTTTGGTCAGGTCTAGCAAGTCGCCTACTTGAACGCTCTAATGATGGAGACCGTCCTGTCTCGTATGCACACGGCAAGCTATTACGAAAGGAACCCAGTAGCGCGAAAGCGAATGTTTTGATTCAGGAGCAAAAAGGGTGAGTTGCTGAACAAGGGGCGCAATTTATGAGCGAGTGCATCACGCCGGGCGACAGTTGTTGTCTCAGCTGTGCCAGCACAGCAGAACGCCGGCCGCACTACCACCGCATGTTGTGCACAATCAGCACTCTCATCAGAGCTGCGCCAGGAATATCATATTTCAACGCTCTCTCAGAGAATCCACGTCATCAGATCAGACAAACTTATCCGTCACGCACAGATGGTGGAACCAGCGAAGCTGTCGGAGGACAAGAACACACACACACACACACACACACACACACACACACACACACACACACACACACACACACACACACACACACACACACACACACACACACACACACACACACACACACACACACACACACACACACACACACACACACACACACACACACACACACACACGCACGCACGCACACGCGCACGCGCACGCGCACGCACACACACACACACACACACACACACACACACACACACACACACACACACACACACACACACACACACACACACACACACACACACACACACACACACGCACGCACGCACGCACGCACGCACACGCACGCACGCACACACGCACGCACGCACACGCACCGCTTGACTTAGAACTGATTTATTCCGATGAATTGAGCCACATTTATACATCATTCACGCGCAAGCACACACTCTAAACAAGGTGAGGGAAAACTTTTGCCCGAATAAAAGCTGAAACTTCTTTTCGGTGATATCTGCTTATTTTTCCTGGGTAAGAGTGTGCGCTTGCGAAGGAATGATGTATATTTCGGCTCAATTCATCGGAACAAATCATTTTCAAGTAGAGCGGTGTAGTTTCCGCGCCTGCTTGTTCTCTTACTCTGCCAATTTCGCTGGTTCCACCATCTCTGCAATCAGAACCAACTAGCCCAGCAGTTTACTCTATTGAACCATTATCCGTCACGTGCAGCCTCAGGGCCGGTTAAACACTGGCAGGTGTGTTCGCGAGACTTGGGTACAAGCCGCAAAAAGCAAGCATCTGTGTAATTAATTCCTGCGTGTTCGTGAACTCTATGTCTCTTCTGTTTGCAGAGGGTTTCACGGTGCCCCGTTAGGCACTATACAACAACACAGCAGCTGTCAGCGAAGGCAGGCTTCAGGCGATGAATCTTCCAAGCGGCAGCACGTAAACAGATCCTTCTGGTCTGGGTGATCTTCTGCTAGAGCGGTTCACTGCACCGTCATGGAAACCCGTTGCAGCGTTATGCGCACTTCACGCCGAAGCTTCCTGAATCCTTTCCTTTACAAACATGCGCACGCGTAAGGGGGATCGGCGCTCTTACTAGAGGCCGAGTTTGTTTACTGTGCACGCAAATATTAATTTCGCTTCAGCAAACACGCATGCGCTCGTGCTCGAAGAAGCGCAGCCGCTGTTTCTCACTGGGAGCCATCCGAGCATGAGCGCACATTGCCGAGAAAAGCGCATTCAGGCACAAGAAACCGTGGTTTATCAGCTGAGTGCATCTGCGGATAGAAAAATCACCAAGAGCTCTTAATTGTTTTTTTGTTGGAATAAATACAGAGCGCGTTAAAAGAAATCCCCAGTGTTTATAATTTTATTAAAGTTTGGTTCAATAATTTCGAGAGGTTTCATTTTTTAGTGCGAAAGCATTGTTTCAAGAGAGGTCAAACCGGTTCGCCAAGTTTGTGTGAAGCTTCACCTTTAGGGTGACCTTCGCCAAACCTTCAATAAATACTGCCGCGACTGGGATTCGAACCCGCGGCGGCACGAACAGATTAGCTTCGCTGGCCATTGCACGAGAGCACTATGCTATCGCCGCAAGCGACCACGCGTCTTGTTAAACTGCGACACACTCTCGCGTTGTGCATCGCACATTGCCATATTCATCAACTAGTGCTACTGGAATGAAGATGATGATCATGCGCTCAGGCCAACGAAGACGGGGCTCTTGAGGTGACCGGCTGATGCTCGTGCTGTAGTACTGCTCCTGGTGACCCTGCCTCTCGCCCCGCTGCTTAATCGATTAATTGTGCAAGAGTCTTCGTCACCGACGCTTCTCACGTCCTTCACTATTACCGAACTAACATCGTCGCCAGACGTGCCGACGACCCAGCAAAGAAAAACAATGAGCAGACCAGGCTAAACACATGCTTTCGCACGCCTACTTGATTTAACTACATCAAACCCCAGCACTTTTGCTCTTATACTGTTTCAATCAAGATAAAAAAAATTACTATAAATCGTTCTGTGTTTGTGGCAAAATATCGAAAATGTCACTGAGCATTTTGCCCGGCCTTCAGGTTTTCAATCCTAGTTCATCATTCGTTCTCGAAAACACGAAATCAATCAAGGTGCGTTTTTGTTGCCTTGTCGAATGCTAATTTGTCACCACGAACCGTAGTTCCACCCTACTAGATCACGATCCCAGTCACAGGGAGTTTACAGCCATACAGGAATAAAGCAGTGGTTTATAAAAAATAAAACGGGAACCCTTCAATAACTTTAAGCATTCACAACATCGCATTTCTCCGACAGCCCTTTGTTTTTCGTGCCCGTCGCGTATTCCCCGGAAGAACTCTACCCTGCTATCAGAGCTCGGAAGTGACTCCCATATCGCACGACGATCTGAAGCGAAATCATGTCGCCGGGCGCCTCCGCTCATTCATTATTACCCTCCATGTGGCGACGCTGACGATGGCGCTGAGAGCCAACGCCGAGGCTCAGGCACATCGATCAGTGGCAGCGCAGGCGGCAGTTTGAGATTGAAGAACCGCTCACTTCCTCGTACACCATGGAAGCTTTTGGATCAGCCGGCTTTTGAAAACAAGAAAAATAATATAAATGGAGCTATGAGGTTTTCATTCGACCCTCTGAGTGATGAGTATTTCTCAGCCATGCTGGAGTGCATCAAAGAAACAGGCCGCTCACTTATTTTAGTTAAGCCTCGTGACGTACTTGGGCACCTGAAAAACAAGTGATTAATATTTCATGTTTTTGTAAGCCCCGCTGCTCTCTTCAGTTTTCTCTTTAGTTCTGTTCAGTAACTGGAAAGGAATTTAATTTCTCTACGGAGGCAGCGTGTTGTAGTTCTCGCATGACACCAAGAGGGAAGATGGTGGGTCTTTGGCGGGTGTTTTTCGCAAGTAACATGCTTGAACGCGCGTGAACGGTCGATGTTGAAATAAGGCGCACCTTGCTCAGATTTTTGTTGTTGTTGTTGTTGTGGCGTCGCGGGACGCCTTTATCGGCTTCAGTGTTTGAGCAATCGAGTGGTCGCGCAGCAAAACTAGTCGTTGTATAGATTGTGTAGCTATTTACGAAATAGATGCAGCACACAATAACGACAGTTTTCAGGCTTTTCTGACAAAGCTGTGTGAACACCGTCGTCACAGAACGTAATATGCGGCAAGCTTGGAAGATTTATTTGAATGTTTTTTATCAAGTGTGTTCCTGTACATTTTTATATTAAATAATAGAATTTTATAGAATTTTCGCTGATGATCAGTACACTTAATACCACAACGGGCCAGCGGAAACACAGAGCGATAAGAGTGACGTCATCCATTCTCTCGCGTCCGGCTCACTCTTAGTCTTTCCTGGAGCAAGTACCGAAGATATAGTGTGCAGATATCGCTCTATGCGCTTAACGCAAAGCAGTTTGTTGATACGCAGAAGTTCAGGTGCAGTTTTGAAAAAAAAAATAATTACGCAGACACTTGCGAGCTATACTTTTGTTTCATACCATCAGGCCAAGTCACAAGAAATAACTTTGCCCTGCACATAACAAAGAATTCAAGGGACAGTGAAGTTAAATTGAAGTTCACCTGTATCGAAAGGCTAACGCCTTATAATAATAAATATGCAATTTTAATCTGAAGCGGAGCTTTTATAAGCTTAAAGATTAAAAAAAAATTAATTTAGGGGTTGTGGTGCGTCAGCATGCAAGCTTTTATCGCGCGCATTCCTGGGGCCAGGATACTCGTGATTTCTTTTCAAACGGTGAACACGGGCTCCACCTTTGCCTTAACACCACGAATTTAAATCTCATAGCCAGAAAAAAAAAATAATAACTCCGCGTTTATCTATAATCTACGAGTCTCTTGTGTCCAGACAAACATCAACAAGTTCGGAGGGTGTTATAATATAATTTTTTACGAAAAGCAAAAATTGTTTTGAGTTGTCTTCAGTTTCCCTTTAAGTGAACTATATTAGTCAACATTATTAATAGTACAACAATGCTCAAACTCAATTTCATAAAACTTTTTTGCCATATAGTATAAATGCACTTGAAGAGGTTTTAAGAACAAAAGTATAGGCCTAAATTCGGTCCCTCAATACCTATTCATAAAAAGGTATTTTTACTGTTGTACTTGCGCGGCGCAAATTTGAAGGACTGCACACAGTTGATTGCTTTCACAAAGAGAATGCTTGAAGATCAATAAAAAATGGCGGCCAAGTCAAATGCACTAAGTTGTGAAAAACCTTATAAGTCACTAAAAAAAGTCTAGGGCTGGTCAATAAAGGTAAGCGCAAGTTCGCATAATTTTGAACAGCATGTGTAGTTGGTGAAGAAAGCTAAGACTGGGACAATGTTTTCTTGCTTTGGTAATATTCAGAAAGGAGTTGGCGGAAAATTGAACTTCTCAAAGTCATTTATGAGGAATGTGTACCTGAAACTTTGTTTGCGGAGAACGTTACGCACGAAGAAAGAACGATATTGAGCTAAGCGCCATAACCGAAAGCCGTTTCACTTTGCAGTATGCGAACCACATTAAGCGAAAAAAAACTGAAGCCTACTGCATACTAACCCCATCTACTCGGCGAACTTGAATAGTAGGCGAATGAATGTCCTAATGGCGTTATTGATGCTGTAGCGACCTGATAAGGATGGCTCATCTTCTCCATGCAACAATGTTTGTTCAAGCACCTGAGCGGAAGTTTTATTGATGCCATCGTATCGGAACTCTAGCGAGTAGCGATAGAAAAGTTATAGCTGCATCTATAAAGTTGTTTACTTACCAGCTTACGGGATACAAATATCGAAGTCAATGTGAAGTTCTCTAAACTCGGCTTCATTAAAATTTCAATATAACGATTGTGCTAGCAGTCTAGAGTGAAACTTGGTGCGCTCTCAAATAGCTGGAGAACTTTTTGAAGTTTACATCGTGTTTGTACACTGAGTAATTTGTTTGCTGACTGCGCGCCATTTGTACGGCCACACTCGATATGTTCCTTTGGTCGATTTTGTTCAGATTGACGCGCACATTTATAATGTTCGGTGCGGTTTTGTTTCATGAGAAGAGGCAGTAGTGTGCTATATCATTGCGGTTTATTTCTTGAAGCGTAATGTTGGCCACGTTGAAGGCGTCACAGGAAGGGGACAAATAAAATGGACACAACAAATGCAAATAAAAGACAACACACCGCTACATCGATATATTCAGCAGATAGTCACCGCAAGAACTAAGACTATTGCACGAATAGGTCATGTTCAAAATGCAAGGAAGAAACGAATACTATCAGAATTACAGAAATGCGGTTCATTTATTGCACAGAGAGAAGAGCTTTAAACATGCACGACATCTGAAAATTGATTAAATTCTGGAGAAAACTTAACAGATGCTGTGCTTCTGGCAATTGTTCATTCACAAGAAAATAAAGCTGACAAAGGCGTAGATCAAATAAAAGACAGCGAGAATAAAAAAAAAGATGAGCATAACTGAGCCTCGAGAGAAGACCACTAAGTGACAGCAGCTGACTATGTCATATTTTAATGCGCTTCATCTATTACTTGCTTCCGGAAAGGAAGTATACTTATATGTATGGAAATGAAGTCTATTAAATGTCTATAACTTTTCGTGACCGTTTTTGATATCGATGCAGGCACCAACTGCTTATTTACTTCAAGTTTCAGGGCTGCACACAACATTGAAAAAGGAACTTCAGGCGTAAGAAACGGGATTTGTTGCTCGTAGTGGGAAGACTGAGCGTGTCGCGTGCTCGAGGTTTATCACAAATAAATGGAAGAGAAATCAGCTGGATGCCATATAGTTTCCTTACTAGCGGCGTTCTGTAAAGAAATCAACAGCGTTAATTTTGTACTTAGGCATTATGCACGATGCACTTTTGAATCGTTGGGATGTTCACCGAATGAGCTAGAACTGCTGAATATGCAGCTTAAAATACTGAAGTGGCCTCGCCATAACTTCCATTTTTTCAGTATCTACGAACAACACAAGCAGCATCAGCTGTGACGCCGGCGAGTTTCTTGTCGATTTTTCTGTCATTCCCAGGCTGCCAGTTTTGTTTTCTAGCCGCAGAGTGCTCAGACAATGACGGCTGCAACTTTCGTTAGTCGACGCAGCAAGTCGCGCACATACCAGACTGAGTTTAATTAAGAATTCGCTTACCCCGCGATTATAAGGAGTAAAGCACAGTGAGAAGCGCGTAGGTAATTTGAATTTGCTGTGATAGCTTGCCATGCAAAAAAAAAAGTCAGACACATTGGTAAAGAGCAAAGACCATGCACAATGCCGTATTTCAAAACCTAGCAAAAGCGAGGCGGGAAATGACTGTGCCTTTTCTTACAAATCGATTACTTAATCTCAATAAAAACGGGGTGCACAACAGATTTTTATTTTAATGCTTTCTTATCTTGCGTATTTAAAGAGGATCTCATTTACCTTTTTGTTTCAAATATCGTGGTACCATTTGTAGGTTAGCATTTGCTCGATTCATATGCTTATTATCGAAGCAGCATTGTCACCGCGTAGAAAAAATAAGCTTTTTCTACATTCAGCGAACCACCTTCAGTTCCGCCTTTTTGTAAAAAAAAAATGCACAGAGAAAGAAGGGGAGAAAAAAACATGGGTTCTCCGAGGATTCTTCCTTTGTCGTCCAACTGCTGCTTGCATTGTCTTACCCTTTGTGTGCTGCAGACTGCTCAGGCGCTCATTAAGACAAGAGCTTTCATTATTCCCCAGGATGTATTCTTCCCTTGTAATCTTTCCCTTCGAAAGAACCACCCTAACCCACATTAAGGCTTTCTTCTCTTTCTTGCTTCCATTTCATTTTGATTAAAGAGTCGCGAGGGCTGCGGAATTCTCTTCCCGTGCAGTACCGACAGCGTGGCGCGAAATTGTTTTTGTTATGGATTATGACCGATTTCATATTCGTCTTTGTTTGTTTCTTTGCGGTATCAAGCTTATTGAAAAAGCCCCCTGTGCGCCCACGGCAAGCGATCGAAATGGTGACGTCGGTCTTTGAACCTTGCTTCACTTTTATTATGGCCCTCGCTCGAGGGTGTCATCTTGGTCTCGTTCCCGGGATTCGAGACTTGTCGGCCAAGCGACGGTGCTTTTATGCGGCAGTGAACCGGAACGGAGGCTTTGAGATGGGCCTGGCTGTCAAATGAAACCTAAATGTGAATAAATTTTCGCAGCCTTCATTTTTGTGGTAATGTCTCATCGATTTCACTTTGATGCCACAGCAGCTGATAAGTTACAGCTGTAAGAATTTCTCGCTATCGCGAATGCGTTTTCTCGTACAATGTGTTATTACAATGAATGACATCTGTCCCGTCACACGTTCTACGACGCGTCTTGCTGTTCGTTGCTTGCTCATACCGTGGCAGAAGTAGTCGAAATTGCACTAGCTATCAAAGAGGAAAACCGAATTGACATAGAAACAACAATCATCTGCAACTCTCAGCCTGCTTCAGAGCTTTCTGGGAAGGAGAAATTAGCAGAAAAGCCACCCTAACTATGCAGATGAGCGACAAGGACATTCCTGGAAGGCGGAAGATTTTATTAACACCAGCACACACGGGCTTTGCAGGGAACGAGGCCGTGGACCGGGCCACTCGAGGCTACACAACCCGAGAGGTGCTGGAGTGTCTCCTGCAGTTATCCACGCCGTACACATAGGGGGAAATGACTACTTTAAACTAGAAAATAGAAAACTGGCGCCACCCAATAAAACACTGAACAGGGCACAAGTAGCAGCCTCGAAGGGCTTACAGGCCGGCATCTACCCCAGCTGAGCTAGGTACCATGCAATTTGGCGATAAAATATGACAGTTTATGCCGAAATGCGGAGAAGCCTGGAACCTCTACTGCGCAGTATGGGCAAGCACAGCAAACTGACTCCTCGACCTAGTTTCATCTGATGAAGAGGGCCTGATGGGAAACAACCGCACATGGACTCCTAGACTTGGGAGAACCACCCCCTGAATATAAAAATATATTTAAAATGTTTTTCTCCCTCTCTCATACCGTGAGCGGCTTCGCTCACGGCATGAGAGAGGGAGCTGCTTGCTTCAGGCAGCAGCATTTCGACCACCTGCCGACAAGGCCACGCAGAACGTGCTGCAGGCCATTTAGCTGAGCAGTTACAAGAGCAAGGAAACCAAAGCAGAAGATATCACAACTTAGGTATACCTTTTCAGATCACATCACCTAGTTTTCCTAGAACCCAGGAGAACGTTACGAACACACAAACCCAAATTAAATAAAGTCTCACTTTTGTTACAAATTACAAATTACGCGAGCCGGACGTTCGTTTAGTCAAAACAATTAAGCAATTATCGGCCATGCTTCTCACTTCGGATAAGTGCCATGGCTGCGAAGTAGGCAGTACACTTTGGCGGCAGTTCTAAGCTATCGCTGGCATCTGAATTTCCGTGCCGTGTGCAGAAGCCGAAATACCTTCCATTCCGTTGCTTGCCGCGCTAATTCCAAGCCATTCAGAGAAAAGTGCGACCCGTGACTTTCGTTCGACGTGCCTCGAGCGCCGCGAAGCGAGCGCCATTAAAATTCATCGGTCCACCTTTCATCCATCACTATCCCTTTCCCCCTGCCCTTTCTGTTTTTTTTTTGTAGGTGGTCCTTTTCGCAAAAAAAATAAAAGATATGTGGGCCTTTCTCGTGCAGGGTAAGCGGGAGGAAGAAAGAAATCTGGAAAGAATAAAGTCCTTTCTCTCTCCCTCTCTCTCCTAGTGGGCGTCGCGCCCACTCGTATTACGCAATTATTCTAAGCAAGATGCAGTTTCACTGTGAAGCCGGGAGGGGGGGGGGGGGGAGGGAGGGGAGGCGAACAACGGACGTCCAAAGCAAAGACAGTGAAAGGAGGCAGCAGCCATCGACCGCAGAAGCTTCCGCTAATCGGCTCTGATGAACGCAGGGTCCCGAGCGGCCACCATTTGCGCTCCCTGTTCATTATTCACACGGCCACGATCCTTCTTCCCCCGCTGTCCACGCTCCAAGAACGTTCTCTACCGTCTCCTCGTTGCACTGCAAGCCATTATTTTGTTTGTTTTTGTTCAAAATATTTTCCTTCTGCACTTGAATTCCTTTCATTGGTCTTCATTGTCTCCTTTGCTCTTTGCGCTCTCGTTTCTTGACCATATTTTTAAGTGCGCAGCAGCGCTACTAAATTTCTCGGTCACTCTTGCCCTTTGCCACCCATTATTAATGACGCCAATTTCACGGATCGAGACCTTTACGACTGCGCTTCTTCTGTTTGCTTTAGTAGCGGATTTACTTCATGCTTGCCGAATCGAGAAGGAAAACACGATGCAGACGAAAAAGAAAATAAAAGTTGAACAAAGCGCAGCCTTGCTGACTCTTCTCAGACCCGGCGGAGGTTCACTAACTTATGCCCTACAGATATAGTTGTTATTTGCTAGCTTTATTTCAAGGCTTGGCCTCGTAGCGAACTCAATCAGATCGCTTTAGGAATCAAGGAAATGAGAGCACGGCGTGAAGTGCGTGTTGAAATGGGGACCAGCTTGAATGAGCATGAATTAGGGATTCTTGCTGAGTAGGTTACGTAAATTTCTGAAGGTTTGTTCGGTGCCTTAAAAAGTTAAGTGTGCGCCCACAAACAAGGACCTGAAAGCCAACACAACAACCACAGTTGTGTACTGTATGCGATTGACCTTGGTGGTGCGTGCGCAGTTATCCATGTGATAATAGAAGACCGACTCACCTAACAACGTGCTCCCGTGAAAAAAAGTAGAAGGCTTGGAAATATACAAATGGTATTAAGAGAGAACACTCAGGCGCTTTAAAACTCTGATAGTGTAAGCAAAGAATATGAGATGTTTAATCGATGGTAGCAAATAATGGCCCCCGCTTTTGATACACGTTTGCCGGTAAATTAAATCTATCTGCCCTGTAAATACATAGATGGTTTCATTGTTTAGAGGGCAAGAATATTTAGTTGAAAGTTATAGAGAGTGACATTAAGAGCAAATATGTCTCATTCTGAGTCCCTGCGCTATGCACACGATGAAGCTTCAAAATAAATGTCTTGGTGTCATCTGACAACAATCGGAAGACCTTATTAGAAGACGGCTTCTGATCAACCGCTAGTCTCTCTAGTATATCTACTTGTGCAGCGGCTCGAATAGATTTCAACTATTAAGGCCCGTCAGTTATTACATTCTAACTTGAGGCAGTGAAGCTTGTTTAATAGAATATTAGGATTCAAGATTCATGTCAAGCCAATTGAAATTTATTAGAGCAGCTCAAGCCCGCGGTGCAATTGTGAAGTTCAGCGCGAAAACAATAACCTAAACCTAAAGGTGTCCTGCATCTGAAGCACCTAAACCTAAGAGTCTAACACAATAAACCTAAGGTGTCCTGAATAGGCTTACAGCCTGTGTTTATAGACCTTTTCACAGTTCGCTGTTTTATTGAGCGTGCGTGGGGGTTGGACTGTCCTCTGCAAGCGCAGTAGATACCTGTATGAAATCCGTCAATAAGAATTCTGCTGGCACAGCCTAGCGGAAATACGGCTTTGCTCAAAAAGGCGAATATGAAAAGGTCTACACAAGAGCGACGAGAACAAGATTTAACAAAGGCCGTGCAAATTGTACGTCAGCTTACAGAGGTATAAAAGCGGTACAATAGAAGCGTTAAAACATAATTATGTTCTGGACAAGCATAGTTTCACATTGCATGATGGAAAATACAGTAAATAAAAAACAGAATAAAAGATACAAAAATACAGTAGGAAAGAAAGTACGCTTGCTTCCTCTACCGGGCTTGCGCACCTACGCCTATTGCTTTTTCTTGCTTTCTTCTCCTCTTGCGCCTTTATTCCACCCGCATTGGAGTGCAGCCACCCGAAATTTACATCACGACCTTTGCTGCATTTCCTTCTGCACTCTCCTTGTCCCCTCGTTACATTCGACAACGATGACTGCATGTGAGTTTTTGTCAGGAGGAAGGCCATTCATTGCCATCAGTGGCTGAACCTAGGACATAAGCATTGGTCTCCTGACCAATAAAAATGTAACCTGATGCTTAAAGGATGGTACTCAACTTGCATCTTTCAATCCAGACTTCTCCACATGAGCCACCTCCCTTGTCAGGAAGCTGACAAAACTGCATCCCAAAAGTTAGGAGGTAGGCGTTTGGCTGTGATTGAGTAGATAGCAGTGAGTAACTGCTCCTTTATTTCACCCTCCTGACCTGATTCCGCCTTCATTGCCATGTCAACCGTGTCTCATTCTAGCCGTAGCTGCCCCGAGGCTCACTCTGCCCTCGAACGCTGCACGCTTTTGAGAGTCAAATTGCGGTTCAAACCGTCGATTCCAACAAGACTACAGAACAGGGACCCTTGACATAGGGTCTCTCATAACGCCAATTATCTATTAGAATATTGTTCTTCTTGTAACTCATTCATTTAATTTTGGCACAGTGCAAGTGAAAGCGAACCTTTGACTGAAAAACAGCGATGGCTCTTTTCAGACACCGGTATACCGTCGTTAAATGACGGAAGCTGCAACAAGGGGCGGCGAACATGCAAGCGGTGCACCGACCTAAAAGTAGGAGAAGGGAATCCGCTAAAAGCGCGCTCTCCTGCTGCATATAGTCAACCGTGGTCGCTGCGTCGACGTGTCTGGCATCTAGTTGGCGTCTCTCCTAAACTGCGCATGCGCACCCCTCGCTCACGTAGCTCTCTCTCTCTTTCTCTCGTTAGCCGGCTAGCGTCAAGGTGCTGTACACCACGTGCTGCAGAGGCGCGTGCGCAGCAAAGCAACTCGGTCGGTGGAGACCACCGAAAACAACACTGGCGGCTACGGGACGCGGCTGCCGCATTCTAATTAGCCTAATGTGTTGTTCCACGCTATTCCCGCACGTTATGGCGCGTGTTTGTCACCCGCCTCTTTCTGGTTACTTTCAGCGCCAGTGCTGAAAATGCATTAGTACCCACGATGCAAAGGCTCGAAGGCTGTGGGTACATATTTTCTAAACAAAATTAATGAACAGTATTAACACGCGCGCCAAAGGAATAACGAATGTTGGCACGAAGCCGCATCTGCGCATATTGAAAACAGAAACGGGAGCACTGTTTCAACTTGTATGGTTACCTTTTTTTTAAAACATTTTGAACGGCTAACAAATGTGGCCATGTGGTTTCTAATTTGCGCTCTTATATTACCAAAGCAATTGAAGGCTTTCTGGTACTTTCTAGTCATTTCTTCGCAAACCTGATAAAAATTATAGTTTATACCACGACAGACTCGCATAAAGGTTCATACAAAGGACAGCGTTTAATTACAGTGGAGACAAGCGCATAGAGCCCGATGCATGCCACAGCAAGTCGCCCGTGCAGCACCACATGGAAACCTCAATAATTAAGCGAGGCATCCGAACTGGCCAGCACCAAACCAGCTTCAACTTGTAGCCTTTTCTGTATATAAAAATATATGCTGCAAGGAAGTTTTCGCTGTAGAGCTTCCTACCAACTTTATGCAAACCTTTGAAGTTAAAGAAAGGAATATTTGAGGCTAAAATGATGGAACTCTGATGAACACTAGTAACTGAAGTTCTTGGTTGCGAGAACAGTCCTGACAGTGACATCGTTACATTCACCACCTTTGTTTATTGCTTAGATTGGGGACTGCCAGATTTGTCTTTCTACAAATCGTTCCAAAGCAAAGCAAACTTTCTGAATTGATTTTAAGAAATGGTAAGGTTGCACCACGGTTCGCTGTTTTATGCTGTAAGAATAATTGTCCGTACGGTAAGCATAATCTGACATATTGGACGGAAAAGGAAGCTTACTGAAAGCTGTTTCTCTTTAGTGAATGCCATTTTCAAGAACAGAACACTTATGAGCCTCTTCGTGAGTGATTGCTGAGAGAAGATTTGAGTGGTGATCAACGCCATTACTGTGACTGGGAATTGTAGAGATGAAGTTTTGGTGTGACAACATGGTGGCCTATTATTATAATTGACAGGTTAATAAGAAGTTCTGGATGATAGGAGTCTCGCTCTTGATAAAAGAACTGTCCTCTCTCTATAACCGATGAAGTGATTCAATAGATGTAAGAGTTTTACTTTCAACTGTGGTTTTCTGGTCGGATTATGTTGAGTTAAGAGAAAACAACACTTTTCGCAAATATTTCACCAACACTAAAGCCTGGACTCCATGTACGCGAAAACCCACGCGAACGCGAAGGCGACGGCGGCAAGCGACGAGCGACGCCGTCGCGCGAAGCAAAATGCATGTGTCGCTTGCCGTGTCGCTCGGATCTGCACCCACAGAAAATTTCGCTCGTCGCCCGGAAGTCCCCCACGCGACTGGCCAACCAAAGCCCCCCAAAGCCGTTTCCGGTTTGTTTACGGTTTCTCACGGGCACATCTCACGAAACCAGCCCGTCGTCTTGGTCATCGCCAACGTCGATAAAATATTTGGTTTTGTAGCTGAGAGGCAGACCCGCATGATTTAAATAATTAAAACAATCTACTTGTTGGGTGCGGAGGGCTAACAGCATTTGGAGCGGGCTACGCGAGCGGGCGTACTGCAGGGAGAGATGCGTGTCGAGCCGCGGGTACCGGCGCTCGATCCACCGTGCCGCTGCGCTCCAACTGTGCAGAAACACTCGCGGCGCGCATTCTCACTGGTAAATTATAGTTTGCTCACTTACAATCAAACTGTGGTGATAGTTTATGGGAGTGTTTTTACTAAGCCGGAGTGCACAGGTACCGAAAGAAAGCACACCTCCCCCGTGAACCCGTGATGTGACTTCGTCTCCGCAAGCACGCCGTTGGCTATCTCCACTGCCGCTACACCGCTGCCGTAGAGGAAATATTCCTTTGGCCCTGACTATGAGGCACACTCACAAAATTTTAAGAGAGAGAACAGGTTACGGGCGTGTTTCTAAGCTTGAGTGCGCAAGCACGGAGTCCGCTGCGCACGTCGCGGGGTCGCGTCGCCTGCCGCCTTCGCTTGCATGGAGGTTGCCCACAAGCGACGGAGCGAACGCCAGCCGTCGCCGCCGCCGTCGCCTTCGCGTTCGCGTGAGTTTTCGCGTACATGGAGTCCAGGCTTAAGATGGGCTAGCCCAGTTAATTTACTTATTTCACCCACAACGTTTAAATTACCACTATCTTCTCACCAATATTGGCCAAAGAAGGTAAGGACATACTATCACGAAGTGAAAATTCTATACCGAATCAATGTAACAACAATTTCTGTAATATATTGCTGAGAAAAATGAAATCATGGTCATTCAAAACAGACAAAAAGAAAGTGAAGCTTGCTTTGCACAGTTCTACGCCAACATATTGCGTCTGGATCACCAGGGTCTATTGCTGGGCTAGCAGGTGCATATCGAATGCAGTGGGATGGGTTGCGTTAACGAGATTAATACAAAAGAAACAATAGGGGACCTGGGCCTGTCTTATTTTTTTTCCTGCGCACTCCTCATATGCGCAAGTAATCTCGGTCTCTTTTGATGGGCTTCACATACCGAAGTCTTTGTGCTTAATGAGAAGGTCGAAATTTTTCTTTGGAGAAGTATGGCAGAAGCCAACACCGCCCACTGCTGCTATCAGTTGATGTTAGTCTTCTGGAACAGCAAAAAAAAAAGAAAGGCTTTCTTGCATGCGGTAGGAAGTGGGAAGCTGGACACAGCAGCAAATGAAGACCGCTACTGCTGTTCTTACTCTCCTATTAAGATAAGTACAAATGCCCTATGGGGTTCTGCACGCGAGGAACTCTTCTTACACCTGGAACCTGGAAGAGGCACTGTGACAGGGAATGCAAGAAATTACTATTTAGTGTGCCTTAAGGTGAATAGCGGAACCAAGCTTTGTTGCCAGGCGTGCCGCCGTGTTAGCTTGTATCGATGTTTGAAACCTAAGTGAATTTGAACTCCAACACGGTACCGGTTACTGACTTTAGCTTCACGTACACACTCACGCAAACGCATGCACGAACTACGTGCTGTTCTCTTACCGGTACTGTTCCCCAGTTGGTGGAGTGATCGATTGAATACTAAAACAACATGGATTTTTTACAGCATGAAGTTTAACCGGATTTATGCGAATGGAGAGCTCTGGAGCGATTTTATCAAACTGTGACTCGTTAGAGCTCACCGAAACCATATAATGAAAGCGTTTTTGTGTTTGGACTGTTTCACAACGTGGCAGTCGCAGCCCTGAATGGACCATCGTTCAATCGAATTGGGACTTGTTCGTGGTGAAAGCTAAGGACTAAACATATAAGTACATAGCAACCCGTATACTTATCTCTAACAGCAATGCTCCATGGTACAGCAGTAATGTCAAGCGGTTGTCTAACAGTAAAAAGCGCATGTACAAACTTGCAAACATTCTTCTAGCTGTGACCGATGGAATGCTTATAAAAACCGCTTCACGTGAATATATTACAGCGCTTGAACAGGCGAAGAGCACATTTTTACAAGTTACCCTTCCGTCCATGCTATGCAGAAATCCGCGAAAGTTTTGGTGCACCATCAACCCTACTGATAGCGATGGCATATCACTTGTTGACAATTCTGCAACTGCCATTCTCCCCGAACTTCAAGCTTTCGTGTTATACGACGTTTTCACTTTTACTTTTTCTATCGCCGCCGATCGCCCGTTTCTTAGCACTGTATCATTTGTGACATTCCTTGTGTGTGCTACGAGGTACATTCCTTGTGTGTGCTACGAGGTACATTCCTTGTGTGTGCTACGAGGTACATTCCTTGTGTGTGCTACGAGGTTCCGCGTTCGACGGCGCGGCGTAGACGGAGACCCAGATGACAGCGGCATCATCAATTACCCAGCCATGCTCTTTGAGTGACGACCAGAACGAAGGGACCCGCCGCCGTCGCCGCGGGGAAACGGGCTTATCCTCCCCAATTGGCGTGGCGGTTCCAGGGGCGGCCCTCGCGAGCACATTCCAGGACAAGGGAACTGTCAGCGGGCTAGAGCGCGCCTTACCTTGAGGAGCGAGTGTCAGTTGATGGATGGAGAATGGAGGCCGGTGACCCGCGGGAACTGTCAGCGGGCCAGAGCGCGCCTTACCACAGCCGACGCTATGCGCTACCTCGAAGACAACATTCTTTCCCTCGGACTCAACACGTGAGGGGGGCGAGACAATAAGTGCGGTGGTATGTTTGTGCGCCCAAGTGAAAGCCCTAGCCCCCCCTCCTTCCCCTCCGGCGTGGGCGTCCTCACCCTAGGGAGTGTGGAGAAGAGGATATAAAAATCGAGAAGCAGTACGGAAGGGAAACGCTGAGGACGACATCGTTCGCCAAGAGGGACTTCAGCGCCGAAGCCCGACGACGTGCAGCTTCTGCCAGCAACCGCTCGAGCCCAACTCCGGAGCCACTCCATCGCCCCCATGAAGTCGTCGGCACGTAAGCTCGGACGCCCCAGCCTCTGAATCTTAATCATGTATAATTATTGAATATATCTGTTTGTTTAAACTGAGCCATACGGTGCCTCTTTGCCTCTCCGTCCCGTGTGGACCTGCGCATTATGGGGTCATCACACTGGTGTCAGAAGTGGGGTCTCAAAAGCAAATGTCCTCTGAATGCTGCGACATTCATGACTTCAAAATTGTAATCAAAAGGGAATCACGGGACTGATTGTGGGACTTTTACCCCCATTTGAGAGGCTTGAGGCACTGGAGGGCTTGAGAAAAAAAAAATGTCTGTATCTGAGGGAGCTCCCACTCCACAGCCGTCGCTCGGAGCAAGCATGCTGGCATTAGGAAGCGTCATTCCGACGTTTACGGGAGATAAGACAGGGGTTCCAATCTGCGATTTATTTTCCATGCTAGAAGAGATTGGGAAATTGGGGGGATGGTCCGATGCTCAAATGCTGGGAATGGCGAGGTGTAAGATGGCAGGAGCTGCTCATGATTTTGCTTGGCGAGACGAAAAAGTAAAATCCACAAAATCATTTGCGGAATTTAAGAAGCTCGCGTTTGAGCATTTCGACACTGAACCACGTCACGTGCGGGTACAGAGGTTCCGTGACGCCGGACAGATGGTAGGGGAGGACGTGCGAACGTTTGCGTCGCGGCTTCAGCGCTTAGCGCGCGATACGTTAAGCAGGGAGGAGGAAGGAGACCAGCTAAAGAAGAAATACGCGGAGGATATACTTAAAGAGGAAATGACCGCTTTGTTCGTGGCTGGTCTGCAAGACCCCGTGCGCCGGTTCGTGCTCTCGCGCAAGCCGAGCAATTTCGACCAAGCCGTGGAGGCCGCATTGGATGAGGAACGAAATGAGGCGTTAACGACAGCCGCAGCGAGAGTACGCGTCATAGAGAGACCGGTGCTCAACCCTGAGGTTGCTCTCTTGACAGAGCGGTTAGATCGCTTAGAACAGCTGCTATCTCAGCAGGTAGAACGCCAGGTTGAAGCGCGCGCTCAAAAGCGCCCATTCGCTGGAAACCGGAGACCGCCACAAAGCTACAGGCGCGGTATGCGAGATTTTGAAGAAATCGTATGCTTCGCTTGCCAGGGTCGCGGACACATCGCCAGGTTCTGCCAAAACGTGCGCCGTGGGGAGCCACAAAGAGAAGCAGGCGAGACACGCCCTAAGCAAGCCTACAGCGGGGCTCCAGATACCGAGACAAAAAACTAGATAGTCCTCCCCAGCCTGAGGAGCGTGGGGAGGGAGCAGTGGATGATGAGGTGGTGGTAGTTTGTGTGGCCGACGAGGCATGCCCTGTTGTGCGTTGCAAGTTAAATGGTTGTTGCATGGAATTGTTGATAGATACGGGGTCAAAGGTGACATTGCTTAAGGAGAGCAGTTTTAACACGCTTCGAAGGAAGGGGGACCGCGAGGTGTTGGAAGCGTCTGGTGGTATGGCAACCAAATTTGTAGGCATAACGGGGGATCCTCTTGGCATAAGTGGACTCTACCGGTTACACTTCTCTCTCGGCGGAATTGCATTGGAGCACCCCTGCTACGTATGCTCGGACACGGTGTCTCTGCCAAACGGAGTGTCAGGTATATTAGGGCAGGATTTTTTGAGAAAAGGGAAGGTAGTAGTCTCATTCTCTGAGGAAGAGGTTAATGCGGGCGGATCAAAAGTTCCGTTTTTGAACAGGAGAGGGGCTGAGATTCGCGTTACCGATATTGACACCCGTCAAACAGTGGGATCATTGGAGAAGGTATATTCGCGGGTTGCCGTCAGGCTGATCGATGAGGTGGTCGTCCTTCCTTGGTCGGAGCACATTTTGTACGCGTTTGTGCCTTCAGATGTAGAGAGCGGCGCCGTGGGAGTGCTTGAGCCGGTCGACACTCTCAGCAATGGCCTGAAGGCAGCCGCGTGCCTCGTGACAGTTAATGACGCCCACAGAGTGCCCTTACGGGTGGTTAACTGTAGCCAGCAGCCACTGAGCCTTCCCAAGAACAAAACATTGGCTTTCTTCACCTCTGCGATAGAGAAACGTGAGCCCACCGATACGGTACTCGCAACTGTAGAGCATGCTAGTCCTTCGGCTGCTCCAAAGGTGTCGTTCGATCTTTCTCACGTAAAATCCAGGGAGAGGGAGGCTCTGGCTGGTTTGCTGAACGACTACTCGGAGGTATTCGCCGCGTCCAACCTGGATTTGGGCTGCTGTGGCGTTATAAAGCACAGGATAGAAACCGGCACTTCATCGCCCGTTTACCAGCGTGCGTACAGGATTCCTTACTCCCAACGTGAGGAGATAGAGCGGCAGGTGCAGGACCTGATTGATCGCGGCATTGTCGAACACTCAAAGTCACCCTGGGGAGCACCAGCACTATTGGTGGAAAAGCCAGATGGCTCGTATCGATTGGTAGTGGACTACCGCAAACTAAATGCCGTAACTCGCATCGATCCATACCCCATCCCCAATATACAGGAGACGCTTTCTCAGCTGGGCTCTGCCAGGTACTTCACGGTAGTGGACATGGCGGCGGGATTCTGGCAGATAGCAATGGATCCGGCAGATGCCGAGAAAACGGCATTCAACACACCCTCAGGGCACTATGAATGGAAAAGAATGCCGATGGGTCTGGCCAACAGCCCTGCTGTCTGGCAGAGAACCGCTGATGTTATCCTGGCAGGTCTTCTGGGGAGGCTGTGCCTCGTGTATATGGATGACATTATCATATACAGTGACAGTTTTGATAACCATTTGCGCGATATTGAGCAGGTTTTGGTGCGACTAAGAGCAGCGGGTCTCAAGCTGAAGCCCTCTAAGTGCCAATTCCTCAAAAACGAGGTGAAATACCTCGGGCACGATGTTTCAGCTGACGGCGTGCGACCGGACCCTGAGAAACTAAGGTGTGTCTCGGATTTTCCATCCCCGACTAGCGTCCGCCAGGTCCGGCAGTTTCTCGGCCTGACCGGTTACTACCGAAGGCACATAGAGGAGTTCGCCAAGCTCGCTAAGCCGCTCACCGCCTTAACAGCCACAAATGTCGCCTTTCGCTGGGACGAAAACGCGGAGAATGCTTTTGGGGCCCTGAAAAGGAAGCTAATGAGTGCACCGCTGTTGCGCCACCCGGATTTTAATTTGCCCTTCGTTATGGCCACAGATGCGTCAAAGTTCGCAGTTGGTGCCGTGCTATCTCAGGTTATCGAGGGCAAATAACATCCCGTTGCTTTTGCTAGCCGACAGCTGAGCCCCTCAGAGCAAAAGTACGGAGCTACGGAAAGGGAGTGCCTCGCCGTTGTCTGGGCAGTAAAGCACTTCAGATGCTACCTTTACGGCCGCAAATTCAAGCTAGTCACAGACTGCCATCCTCTGAAATGGGTGATGAGTGTCAGGGACCCTAGCTCGCGACTCGCTAGATGGAATCTACACCTGCAGGAATACTGCTTTGAAGTTGAGCACAAGTCAGGAAAGACACATCTGAATGCTGATGCACTCAGCCGCACAGCTGCCGTGGCAGCTATAGATGAGTTTGTCCCCGTAGTCGACCCCGCCGAATTACGCACAGAGCAGTGCAAAGATCCTGACCTGAAGCGAATAATCGAAAGCTTAGAGGGCGCACCGTCTCACCCCGAACAGCTAGGTTATTTCATTGACAAAGACGGCACCCTGTGTCGGCGCACGAGGCCAACCAGGAAAGGGAGACCAGAGAAAACCGCTTGGGAGAGAGTCGTCATACCTCGGTCGTGGACAGAAAGGGTTCTTCGCGCGTTTCACGATGCGCCATGCGCCGGTAAATTTTGGCGTAGCGAAGACACGCAGGCGTGTGGAGCGTTTGTACTTTTGGAGTGGCATGCGACAGGATGTTAGAGACTACTGTGCGAAGTGTCATTCCTGTCTCGAAAAAAAACACCCAAGGGACGAAGACCAGCTCCAATTCAGCCGTTCTCTGAGGTTTCGGCTCTTTTCGAGCGGACAGGTATGGACATAATGGGCCCATTGCCCACGACCACTTCCGGAAACAGGTACATTTTAGTATTTGTCGATCACCTTTCAAAATACGCGGAAGCGGTAGCACTCCCAGATCAGAAGGCAGACACGGTTGCAAGAGCATTTGTCGAACAGATCGTGCTCCGACATGGACCCCCGAGGCAACTCTTGACAGATCGGGGAACGAACTTCGTGTCGCAGCTAATGAGGAGAGTTTGCGAGCTGCTTAAGATCGCTAAGAAGCAGACAACACCGTACCATCCGGCTTGCAACGGCGCGGTGGAGCGACTGAACCAAACCGTGGCCGGGTTCCTGTCGCATTTTGTTTCGCGCGACCAGCGGGACTGAGACTTGTGGCTCCCGTATGCAATGTTTGCCTACAATTCCGCAGCACACGAGAGCACGGGCGAATCGCCATTCTTTCTTCTCTACGGCCGAGACCCGGACCAGCCTAGTGAAGTGCCAGAGGGCCCCCGTCGTGTCCCATACGCTTCACTGGACGACTATAAGGTTGAGCTAGAATCGCGCTTGCAAGTGGCGAGGGACATCGCAAAGGAGGCCTTAAAGAAAGCGGCGAAGCGCAGGAAGGAGGTGCACGATCGCAGTGCTAGAGACGCGCCGTTTAATGTGGGGGACAGCGTGTACATTGAAAACTGCCAAAGGCAGATTGGGCTAGCTCGTAAGTTCCAGACGAAGTGGAGAGGACCGTGCGAGGTTGTCGAGAAGCTTTCTCCGGTAAACTTCAGAGTCCGAGACGTAAACCGGCGCTTGATAAGGATACACGCAAATCGCCTCAAGTCGGCACCGGTTCAGTATTCACGAAATGAGGAAAGAGAAAGCGCGGATTTTGATGGGGACAGAAGTGAAGCGGAGCGCGCAGATAGTTCGCAAGAAACGCCCTCTCCTGCATTTGTTCGGCAGGCGCCAGAGGTGACGGCCGGAATGCCACCGGATTTACTTCATGCATTGCTAGAAGAAGAAGCGCGCGAGGTTGCCGCGCAGATAACGCCAGGAGAGGCTCCTGCCACGAGCCCTCGCGAGTCCCAAAGCAGACAAAGGGTCACAGACTTACTTAGTATGACTCATGAAGGCCGATATCCGCTGCGAAATCGGAAAGCTAAGTCGGACTAATGGCGTAAACAGAGCGGAGTTTTGAACTGGTTAGAATTGTGTAATGCCACAGCTCATAACATTGCTATGTGCTTATGTGTTAAGTTATCGGAGTTGGTAGTTAAACCTTTCTGTCATTAAGTAACACCTTCACAGGAGAGCATGCGGAGCGCATGCAGAACCTGCCCTACTTCCTTTCGTTATCTATATTTTTGTCTGTGCCGTGATCGTGCTAGAAGTGGGAGCTCCTTTGTAACTGTGGTAAATTTATTTCGTCCAGTTTGGACTAGAAAGGAGAGGCTTGGGTGCTGAGTTTCATGTTTATCTGTAAAAGAAGATCAGTGCTGCCCCTGGAGACGCCAGTTATGACAGCGGAGGCATATGGTGTTGTGCAGTGGTGTTGATTGCAGCGAAAAGTGTTTTGTCGGACGCACTGTGCGAGGCGATTCAGAAAGACAAGGGGAGCTGCGTGGACTCAAATGTTCCGAGAACATTCTTCTGGAGGGTCAGCGAGTGTGACATTCCTTGTGTGTGCTACGAGGTACATTCCTTGTGTGTGCTACGAGGTACATTCCTTGTGTGTGCTACGAGGTTCCGCGTTCGACGGCGCGGCGTAGACGGAGACCCAGATGACAGCGGCATCATCAATTACCCAGCCATGCTCTTTGAGTGACGACCAGAACGAAGGGACCCGCCGCCGTCGCCGCGGGGAAACGGGCTTATCCTCCCCAATTGGCGTGGCGGTTCCAGGGGCGGCCCTCGCGAGCACATTCCAGGACAAGGGAACTGTCAGCGGGCCAGAGCGCGCCTTACCTTGAGGAGCGAGTGTCAGTTGATGGATGGAGAATGGAGGCCGGTGACCCGCGGGAACTGTCAGCGGGCCAGAGCGCGCCTTACCACAGCCGACGCTATGCGCTACCTCGAAGACAACATTCTTTCCCTCGGACTCAACACGTGAGGGGGGCGAGACAATAAGTGCGGTGGTATGTTTGTGCGCCCAAGTGAAAGCCCTAGCCCCCCTCCTTCCCCTCCGGCGTGGGCGTCCTCACCCTAGGGAGTGTGGAGAAGAGGATATAAAAATCGAGAAGCAGTACGGAAGGGAAACGCTGAGGACGACATCGTTCGCCAAGAGGGCCTTCAGCGCCGAAGCCCGACGGCGTGCAGCTTCTGCCAGCAACCACTCGAGCCCAACTCCGGAGCCACTCCATCGCCCCCATGAAGTCGTCGGCACGTAAGCTCGGACGCCCCAGCCTCTGAATCTTAATCATGTATAATTATTGAATATATCTGTTTGTTTAAACTGAGCCATACGGTGCCTCTTTGCCTCTCCGTCCCGTGTGGACCTGCGCATTATGGGGTCATCACACATTCGATTATACGCCCATGTATTCTGTCACAATAGACTTTGATGGTGTTGCTAAACTGATAAACTCACTAAAAATATCCGCTGCTCCAGGCTGCGACCTTATCAATGCCAAGTTCCTAAAAAACACAAGTGTTTATTCTTCCGTCATACTAAAAAAATTTTTCAGCAGTCACTTGACCAGGGTTCGCTACCTGCCGCATGGAAGGTGGGAAAAGTGATTCTACTCGAAAAATCAGGTAACAAGAATTCTTCATTGAACTACAGGCCAATTTCTCTCACCAGCATTCCTTGTAAACTTCTTGAACACGCCCTGTTTTCTCACCTAGCTAAGTTCCTAGAATTGAACTCTTCCTTCTCGCGATTTCAACAGGGATTCCGAAAATCATAATCCTGTGAATCCAAACTTGTATCATTTACTAACAAGTTGCATTTTTTTCTTGATCGTAATTCACTAGCTGACTGCGTGTTCAGAGATTTCGCGAAAGCGTTTTATAAAGTGTCATAGCTTACTACTATAACAATTGCAGCAACTTAACCTGGACTCGAAGATTCTAACCTGGCTTGAAGCTTTCTTTACTAACGGTCAACAGTTTGTTTCTATTAATGACCTCACCTCAGATCCGAGTGTGGTTCACTCCGGTGTTCCGCAAGGCTCTGTGCTCGGTCCGCTTCTTTTCCTTATTTACATTAACGTCCTACCCTCCTGCATTTCATCTCACATACACTTATTTGTCGACGACTGCATAATATTCAGGAAAATAATATGCGATGGGGACATAATAATGCTTCAATACGACCTCGACTCCATCTCAACTTGGTGTAAATCTTGGCTTATGGACCTTAATGTTAACAAGGGCAAACTCATGAGTGTGTCTCGAGTGACTAATAACTTGCCCTATTATCACCTTAACGGCTTGTCTCTAGACTCTGTACACTGTCTGTCTGTCTCTTGTTGTTGCCAGGATGAAGGATGTACACTGTTATAAATACCTCGGTGTTCACATTACAAATGACCTTACCTGGACTGCTCATGTGACACATGTCGTGAACAACACCAACAAAGCACTTGGATATCTTCGCCGTAACTTTGGTAAAGCACCTTCATCTCGGAAGCTTTTACTGTACAGAACACTAATTTTACCTAAACTCGGATACGCAGCATCAATATGGGATCCTTATCACCAGAAATTGAGGCACTCACTTGAGATGGTCCAAAATACAGCTGCCTGATTCATACTACAGCAGGACTGCAAGCATAAACAGTATGAAATATAGTCCCTGTCTACCATCCCTTGCATCCTGTCGTCGAGCACTTCGTATTAACCTTTTTCATGGATTTTTTCACCATTCTTACCTGCGCGAAGAACTTATTTCACTCCCACAGTAGGTGTCACCCCGGATGGATCACGCCCACAAGGATGGAATACCATTCTGCAGAATGAAAACCTACTTCCATTCGTTTTTACCCCGGACATCCGACGAGTGGAATCACCTTCCCACCCCACTGGCACTAATTATTGATCACCGTTTATTTCAAGATGCATTAGGTAACATTGTATAACTAGTAACCTTCTGTAATATTGTGCTCATATATATATGTTTTGTTACTTTGTATAACCATTCCCCTCTATAATGCCGTATGGCCATGAGGGTATTTTAAATAAATAAATAAATTTGAACCAGTGCATTCGCTCAACCTGCCGCGCATGAGACAGACGAATGTCCTTTTGAATGCTTGTAAAAATTCACACGCATGCTATCGTAGGGAGCACCTTGTGATCGCTCCTAGATCGCATCAAATAGACAGGACTCCATAAGCATCATATCAAACAATGAAATAAAAACGATGTCTTGAAATGCTCACTCGTCATTTGTTAAAGCGTTAACGTAATGCAATGGAATCGACATGGGAATAGTCTTCCCAAGTTCAGCGGCACTCGTTTAAAGGCGGCTTTTCACGTATCGCTCTTACAACGTAACCTTCAGGTTCTGCACCTTTCATACTTTTTGCATGCCGTGGTAGTTTCTCAAAGCAGGCATTTCTGGCATATGTCTCTGCACATAAATTTTTGCGCATTTCTTCCGGCAGCACGGGCGGAGAGTAGCGGACTACGAATGTCATCCTGAGATGCGGGTGCTCCTCCGAGGGACACCTTAGAACATTATGCACGTATGTGTGCGCTCGTGACTTTGTGTAAGTGCCTCTCAAACGCTTCAAGTTGTGTCATCCTCATTTGGAGTAGCTTGCCTGGTAAGTTGCCGTTACGTGGCCAGTATCTATTAATGCAAAAGCATTATATGGCTCATTGGCAACGAAAACCGGCATTTTGGTCTAGCAAGACGGGTATGAAAACCGCTATGACATCACCATGGTCTTGCATGGCTTCTTCAGCTTTGGGAACAGTGTCGCCAGGCAGAGGTTCACGCCAGTGGACACCCGGATAACATGGAGGCTCAACACCGCTACAGCTGACGGCTGCGGCCAGTCGTCACGAACGCCGCCTTTCGTTCCAACGCTGGTTGTCGTGGTGTTCTGCGCGGGTTCCAAGCAAGCGTACTGTCTCCATATGGAGAACTTTAAGAGCACTAGAAGGCAGTGGACGCTCCCTTGAGCCGGGTTCCCGCGCGTGTTTCGCGTTGGCAAAAGCCCCCGATGTATTTGCGTTTGACATGGCGCAGGTATTATTTCCCAGCTATGATACACAACCATCTGTAGTCTCAGCTTCATTCATATTTTCGTCAAATGCACGAGCACTTCCATCTGCTCATGTTATCTCCGGGATGCTGTCTCCAATCACTTTGGCTAAATTTATCGCTGCAATATATCAGACAAAACTGAAGACTGCCCCTGGTCCTGATGACGTGGCATATGAGGCGTTTAGAAACCTAGATGGTTTTTAAACACCTATCTACCTTGGAAGCTACCCTCGGTTCTTTAAAGACTGCCTGGCAGTTACGAGAGGTACCCAAGCAACGACCACAAGCAGCTATCATCTCCATCCCAAAGCACGAGAAACCTGATGATAACATATCGAATCTTCGCCCAATTTCTCTTCACGTCTACTCTGTGGAAATTGCTGGAACGTAAGTTGGCGAACCGTCCGCAGTGGTGGCTAGACGTAACCACCGGTACCATCCGTCACAGATTGGCTTTCGTCCTCACCTTGGTGCAGAGGATGGCATAGAACATGTATCCTCTATGATTCTGATCGGCGGCCGATCGTCCTGTATTCGGGCAGTTCTCGGTATGAATGTGCACAAGGCATATGATCATATCAGTCACGCTTCCCTCATTGAGGTGCTACACTGGATCCTTAAGCCGCCAACATCTGCACATTTCTTCACACCTTTCTTACATCTCGAGAATTCATCATACGCACCAACAAATAAAACGTGGGATCCTTTCTGCCCCATCGACTGCTTTTCAACAATACTTTTCAACAATTGCCTCCTAACCTTGGCATGGCGCTTAGGCGACATTGCTGACCGGCACGCACTCATTTATGCGGACGACATTACAGTCTGGTCTGTTCATTCATCTCTCCAAACTCAGGCCACAAGTTTACAACTCGTGCTGACAATTACAGATCAACGGTGTTCTTTTGTATAACTCACGTTGTCACCCCAAAAGAAAGCTCTGCTTCCAATCGCGAACGCACGTGGCCGCAATGTGTTTAACATCACCCCTTATAACCACATTACCAAAAATTGCAACATGCTCACACACTTTCTTCTCTGCATGGCCATCGGCACAGGCAGAGCTGTTGGCCATTCGGGACGCATTAAGCATCCTCTTTCCACTGTTGCCATCAAGAAGCAACCTTGACAACCTCACAGACTCCTCCGGCGCCGTCCGTAGTCTGCGGCGTGTTCTGAACACAGACTTACTCGCACAGCTAATTTAGGACATAGCTGAAAACTTCTCTCTCTCGTTATGCGTACAATGAATTCGTCGAGATGCCCACTCCGCACAAGTTTTGATGGATGAAGCAAGCCACAAATCAGCTCCTCCTCGTCCCCTTAAAGCGGCCCCAACCTCTCCGGAGACATTCTCCTTCAAGAAATTAAAACCTGCGGCGTGCCACGCGAGCACTTCCCCCACCGTGTGACACCGGCCTCCCTCGCGGCCTTGCGCGCTGGGAACAGGTCTTGCCACGAAGGTTACGCCTCCGTGTCGCCCTCACCCCAGGGGTAACCTGGTCGTGGCCGGCACAGTACCATGCCCTTTTCGGTGACTCCCGCCCCTTCCGTCCGACTCCTGTCTGCGAGGTGACCACTAAACACTGGCTTTGGACCTGCCCCTCTTTGCGTGCTCTCCGGCGGAAACATCTGCTCCGATGCGGAACCCCCAGAGGCCATCCACCAGATGCAGAAGAATGTATTTTTGGGCCACACCACCGGATGTTACTGGGTTTCTTCGAGAGTCCAATGTGTAGCTATATTTGTAAATATTACTTTATGCCAGCAGGCAGACTGTCGCAATAAAAAAAAGGTTATCAAAGGCAATGAAGCAATGACAATTTACGAGAGAGGAGCAGTTAGTGATAATGATATTTGCAGTATTAGTGGTAGTCATGGAATAAAAATTACGTTACTAAATTATGATGAGGGATATTAATGGCAATGGCAGTGTAAAGACATTTAGGTTGAAGGCCTTCAGGGTCTTTAGAACAGAGGCCTTTAGGGCAAATGCCTTCAATTTAAAGGCCTTTAGGTTGATACATTTAGGTGAAAGGATGCTTTCGCATTCACAGCACGTAAGGGTCTTAATTGCCTACCGTAACCTTTTACTAGCGCCTTACCCTACTCCTTGCTCACTTCTTTTGCCCTTTGGCACGCTGCGGTTCAAAAGACTTCCATGGTACTAAAAAAAACATTAAGCAAGGAAAACCTGCCTGTTTTTTTAAGGGCTGCTGATAGCAATATTGCTCGCCTTGCAACTGTCGCGGAATGATTTTTGTCTTTTTTGGTCTCTCGTTTAAGATTCCTGGCATTGTTTCACGAACGAATATGCCCAACTAGAAACAGCAACGTCAGTGTTTTTAGAAGATAAGGAACTTACATAATAAACTGCCACAGGATCGCAAAGTTTATAAATGAGGAAATCAGTTGCATCAGCAGTTTAGCTAGATGTGGCCGGCTTTATTGGCATTGATCCGTCAATATGGTGTCCCTTCATTTCCTTGCGCTTTTGGTTTTCACATGCCATTTGGACATTAATATTCAAGATTGACGAAAATAGCCTCGCTTAAATGATGCAGAACAAATGAACTCGTTTGGGTGGTTTTAGGCTGAAGTCTGGAGACCCTGACGAGCCCTTAGCCCCTTTATAGTCATCAAATAAGAAAGTAATGCTTCGCCGAGCGAAAAGGCGAAAGCTGCCATTAATGAACACCATCCAGAAAAGTACCTGGGGCCCGCTTCGAGAGACACTAATAAAACTTCCTGTTATGATCTAAACACGAATGAATGGGCAAAGAAAACCTACGCCAACCAGATTGCTGCACTACTTACAGAGCCATGCCTGAATCAGAGTCACGCGGGATTCGATGTGCAATCACGCTCCCACGGCGCAACATACTCCCAGTGTTGGTGCGACGAACGACCTAACCATTCTGGTGT